>NW_017100935.1:54502-58508 GCF_001263275.1 Habropoda laboriosa
GTGTAGGGGCAACCGGCGCCGAGAGAAAGCAATACGCCGCTGGGACTTTGAAGATTTTTCGGAGTCGCCGCGGGCGCATGGACGGTGTAGGGGCAACCGGCGCCGAGAGAAAGCAATACGCCGCTGGGACTTTGAAGATTTTTCGGAGTCGCCGCGGGCGCATGGACGGTGTAGGGGCAACCGGCGCCGAGAGAAAGCAATACGCCGCTGGGACTTTGAAGATTTTTCGGAGTCGCCGCGGGCGCATGGACGGTGTAGGGGCAACCGGCGCCGAGAGAAAGCAATACGCCGCTGGGACTTTGAAGATTTTTCGGAGTCGCCGCGGGCGCATGGACGGTGTAGGGGCAACCGGCGCCGAGAGAAAGCAATACGCCGCTGGGACTTTGAAGATTTTTCGGAGTCGCCGCGGGCGCATGGACGGTGTAGGGGCAACCGGCGCCGAGAGAAAGCAATACGCCGCTGGGACTTTGAAGATTTTTCGGAGTCGCCGCGGGCGCATGGACGGTGTAGGGGCAACCGGCGCCGAGAGAAAGCAATACGCCGCTGGGACTTTGAAGATTTTTCGGAGTCGCCGCGGGCGCATGGACGGTGTAGGGGCAACCGGCGCCGAGAGAAAGCAATACGCCGCTGGGACTTTGAAGATTTTTCGGAGTCGCCGCGGGCGCATGGACGGTGTAGGGGCAACCGGCGCCGAGAGAAAGCAATACGCCGCTGGGACTTTGAAGATTTTTCGGAGTCGCCGCGGGCGCATGGACGGTGTAGGGGCAACCGGCGCCGAGAGAAAGCAATACGCCGCTGGGACTTTGAAGATTTTTCGGAGTCGCCGCGGGCGCATGGACGGTGTAGGGGCAACCGGCGCCGAGAGAAAGCAATACGCCGCTGGGACTTTGAAGATTTTTCGGAGTCGCCGCGGGCGCATGGACGGTGTAGGGGCAACCGGCGCCGAGAGAAAGCAATACGCCGCTGGGACTTTGAAGATTTTTCGGAGTCGCCGCGGGCGCATGGACGGTGTAGGGGCAACCGGCGCCGAGAGAAAGCAATACGCCGCTGGGACTTTGAAGATTTTTCGGAGTCGCCGCGGGCGCATGGACGGTGTAGGGGCAACCGGCGCCGAGAGAAAGCAATACGCCGCTGGGACTTTGAAGATTTTTCGGAGTCGCCGCGGGCGCATGGACGGTGTAGGGGCAACCGGCGCCGAGAGAAAGCAATACGCCGCTGGGACTTTGAAGATTTTTCGGAGTCGCCGCGGGCGCATGGACGGTGTAGGGGCAACCGGCGCCGAGAGAAAGCAATACGCCGCTGGGACTTTGAAGATTTTTCGGAGTCGCCGCGGGCGCATGGACGGTGTAGGGGCAACCGGCGCCGAGAGAAAGCAATACGCCGCTGGGACTTTGAAGATTTTTCGGAGTCGCCGCGGGCGCATGGACGGTGTAGGGGCAACCGGCGCCGAGAGAAAGCAATACGCCGCTGGGACTTTGAAGATTTTTCGGAGTCGCCGCGGGCGCATGGACGGTGTAGGGGCAACCGGCGCCGAGAGAAAGCAATACGCCGCTGGGACTTTGAAGATTTTTCGGAGTCGCCGCGGGCGCATGGACGGTGTAGGGGCAACCGGCGCCGAGAGAAAGCAATACGCCGCTGGGACTTTGAAGATTTTTCGGAGTCGCCGCGGGCGCATGGACGGTGTAGGGGCAACCGGCGCCGAGAGAAAGCAATACGCCGCTGGGACTTTGAAGATTTTTCGGAGTCGCCGCGGGCGCATGGACGGTGTAGGGGCAACCGGCGCCGAGAGAAAGCAATACGCCGCTGGGACTTTGAAGATTTTTCGGAGTCGCCGCGGGCGCATGGACGGTGTAGGGGCAACCGGCGCCGAGAGAAAGCAATACGCCGCTGGGACTTTAGAGAGATCAAACCACAAGATAACAGCCTACGCGGACGACCTCCTAATAATAGTAACAGGTAACAGCAGAATTCAAATAGAAAAGCAAGGACAAGCCATCACAACCTCGGTGCAAAATTGGTGCACCGAGGAAAAACTAGAAATATCAGAAAAAAAGACAGAAATGATTCTACTAAAAGGTAATCTGGATGTTAGAAGACCGCCCACAATCAAAATAAACGGCAAGCAGATCCGAATGGCAAAAAGCGTACGCTACTTGGGAGTCCACTTCAACAACGGACTAAAAATCAATACGCACGCGGAAAAACTGAAGGCTAAATGCATGCAGAAATTTAACACGTTAACAGCAATAGCTAGAAGGGACTGGGGACTAAAGTTCTGTGCTTTACGCATAATTTACACAGGCTTGATAGTGCCGATAATCACCTACGCGGCGGCAGCCTGGTCGGATAAGCTGAACGCTATCACGACCAGAGAAGTTATCCGGGCCCAAAGGCACGCACTCCTGCGTATTACGAAGGCATACCGCACCACCTCAACGGACGCACTACAGATAATAGCAGGACTACCACCAATAGATCTGAAAATAAAGGAAACCAAGTATAGATACCTGATCAAGAACAGAATACCGTTCAATCTACCGGACTACACCTTCCCGGAATCTGAAAGAACCGAGGCGCCACTTCGTGCAGTCCAACGCACGCTCGCGAACGAGTGGCAAGCGAGGTGGCACTGCTCCGAGAAGGGCAGATACACGTACAGCATCTTCCCGGACGTAAGGAAAAGAATGAAATGCATATGGCTGCTCCCAGACCACCAGTTCATCTCTGGTCACGGAGACTTCGCAGCAAAACTGCAAAGCATGGGACTGAAAGCCAGTGCGAATTGCGTCTGCGGCCGGGAGGAGACGCCGACGCATGTACTGCTCGAATGCGTGGAATACGCCGAAGAAAGGAGAGAATTCCGACGGGAGGTGGAAAAGGAAAGACAATGGCCACCAACACTAGAACTCTGGGCGAAACAAAAGTACCACAAGCACCTAATCAAAATGGCCAGAGAAATACTCCGCAAGAAGGAGCGGAAATGGCCACAAATGCGTCCAACGGTAGTGCGTAATACGCAGTGAGGAAAGAAGGAAGGAAAGAGGAAGGGCAGAAGAAAGAAGAAGGAAAGAAGAAAGAAGAAGGAAAGAAGAAAGAAGAAGGAATCGCAAAGAAGAAGGAAAGAAGAAAGAAGAAGAAACCGCAACACAAGAACGAAGAGGGACACAGGAAGTGGAGTGCAAAAGTGCAAGTGCAGTGGAAAAAGGTTTCTTTTTTTTTTTTTTTTTAAGACTGAGCGAAGGCTGGTGACTCCACCTCCACGTGGTCCCCGCTGGGCAACGCGTTGTCGACAAATCAGGGGCTTGCCTATGATTCGCCGACAACGCGGCGAAGCGAGTCACCTCCCGAAAGGGACAGTCTTCCTCTCTAGTGATCCTTGAGTGGTGAAGAGGGGGTTTTTCCAGCTCGTGTCCGATCCAACATCTACATCGGACACATCCCTTTGCAGCGGTGGCTGGAGAGTAGACGCCGAATTACCATCTGGCAGGCTAAAGCCGATATGGGGTCTCTCCCCGAGGTGCGGCGCGTCCATATGGACCAACAAAGCCAACACTAGTTGTCCCTATCTACTAGTCTCGAGTCGACCGCCGAAGGGTACGGACGTTTTACCTGCGCGCTCCGCTAACGACCTGCAGCCACGCCCCCGAACCGCCGTCGAGCAGTCCACGAGAGCAGTGAAGGAAACTTCAAAGGAGATTTTCTGCATAATATTCACGTTCGCGTGGATATTTCTGCAAGGAAAACGAGGAGGAGAAAGCTGAGGTGAGTATTTCAGTGGAAATACGGAGTGAAAAAGTGAGAAAGCGTGAGAGTTTCGCGTCGCGATCCGCTCCGCCCGTATCTCTAGAAAAACACTGTACGCCGAGTCGTGCTATAGCCGAGGGTGTAGTGCGTTTAATTCCGAGTAATCGGGCATATTAACAGTAAAAATCCGTCGGGAAATAAGGGATTTATAACGCAAAAACGGACGACTGAGTGTGACGTGTCACCGCCCGGCAGACGCGTC
>NW_017100935.1:60193-70437 GCF_001263275.1 Habropoda laboriosa
GGTGAATCAAATATTGACATAACTCTGGCCGGTAAAGGTATTAGAACCGAAAATATTACTTGGAACGTAGTCGATCGAATAGCAATAAGCGATCATAACTTGATCATTTTTATTTTGGACGAATTTCACCCTCAGTTAATAACTAATATAATTAAAACGACATATAACATAAAAGCGGCCTGTTGGGAGAAATTTCAGCAAGAACTTGATAAACTATTTGACGCGGATGCTCTGGACACCATGCGGAGGAGTAGTGTTAATGGATTGGTGGACATTTTAAATTCAAAGTTACAAGAGGCATGTGCCAGATCAATTCCTGTTAAAAAGAATAGCAACAGGGCAGTTCCCTGGTGGAACGAAGAGATCAGGAGTTTGAGAAAAATAGCCAGAAACAAACGTAAACAGCTGTCGAGGGCCAGAAAATTTCAACAGACGGAGTACCTCGAAGAGTACAAATCTGTATATAACAGAGCAAGGAATGAATACATAAAGGCAATTCGTAGGAGTAAGAATAATTCTTGGCGTGAATTTGTTAAAACGGAAGGAAACAGGGACCCTTGGGGCATACTACATAAGATATCCAGAAACAAAATCGTCAGCAAATGCAGTATAGGTACCTTGGCGCTCCCGTCCGGGGACAAAACGAAGAACTGGTTGGAATCGATCTATGCCTTGTTTCAAAAATTTGCTCCTAGAGACTGCACAGACAATGAAATACAATGGCACAAAGAAATAAGAGAGGCGAATGACCGTTATATCAACTTTGACCTCGAGGAGGACATAAAACACGAAGAGATCGAAAATGCGGTTAAGCGTTGTAAAAATAAAAGAGCGCCTGGGCTTGATGGCTTTGGGCCTAAAATAGTAAAAAAATTATGGATGTACAAAAGTGAAGTATTGCACCTTTTATACAACAAATGCCTTAGGGACTCTCTGTTTCCAGATGTTTGGAAAATTTCTAATTTAATTATCATCCCGAAAAGTACAGACGCAGATAGGGAATCTATCTCCTCGTTTAGGCCAATTGCTCTTTTGTCTGTTTTAAACAAAACTTTTGAAACAATAATTACTAATAGAATACAAATTAAATATATGGAAAACAACCTCGACAGCAAGCTTCAGTATGGTTTTAGGAAAGGTCTGTCCACTGAGGACGCACTGCTAGCCTTTAAGGATGGTGTCGGTTCCTCCAATAAGAAATATGTGGTCGCCTTGTTTGTAGACATTGAAGGAGCTTTTGACTCAATTTGGTGGGCTGCCATTAAAGCACAACTGAGAAATGCACAGTGAAAACAGTGGAACATATCATGTTCGGACGTGCTGCAACGCTACCTGCGCCCGCTGCCTGCGACCTTCGAGCAACGAAGCTGCCAACGAGGCAAAAATTCGTGTAAAATCATAGCATCTCTCTGAAATTTTGTACGCGTGTGCAGTGATCAGAGATAAGTATTTCAAGCTTTCAAGCGTGAAAATCGGATGTGAAGAAGTGATTTTATTCAATTTTCACGGAAATTCTGTAATGGCGTCGCCATTGTTCGAGCGCCGCGTAACCGTCTTTTAAACTGACGCGAGAAAGCCTTACCGGACTAACAAGTGTGATATGTCACCGTGTAGTGCTCGGAATTCCCCGTCTTTTAACGTATCAAACGTGAAAATCGCATAATTAGGAGTCGTTATACAGGACGAAAACGGTGGTAGCGTCGGTTGGCCACGCGGCCTGTAATGCGAAGTGCCGTTAGCCTCTATTAACCTCCCTCAGGAAATTAGGATCGGACTGAAACTCTGCACGCGAGTGCAGTGACCAGAAAGGAACATTTTAAGATATTATTAGTGACAATCGTATGAAAATTAGGGAAGTTATTCGAATCTTCAGAATCTTTCGTAATGGCGCCTCCGTTGTTCTCGAGCCGCGTCGCCGTCTAGCGATTTCTGCGTGAGTACGGCCTAACGGACTAATAAGGGAAGCACCCCACATTATAACGCGCGCGTCTCCGCGCAAGCCAATATATAAAAAACCCTAAATACGTGCAGTGAAACACAGACAAAAGAGGAAAACTAAAAATTTGTTAAAATGGCGGCCAAAGCGACGCCACAGTAGTTCCACAAAGTGAACGCGTGGTGGTGCTGTGGGCGCTCCGTCTTCACCCGAGGCAAGTGCGCGTCTGAGGTGAACTGCTCTCTGATTGGCCCGGAGGGCGGCCCGTGCAGCGTGCCAATTGGACGGGCGAAAGACATCCCTAGAAGGATTGAAGTATACACCGTGCAAGCGGAAAGCGCACCAGGAGAAAATAACAATATGGAGATGGAGTTTGAGCTCCCCACAGGAAAACGCTACCGCAAAAGGAAGGAAACCCGATCTCACAGCAGCGTTTCCGACACCACCCAGTCAACGAGGACTAAAACGAAAACCACCACCATATACAGCACCGACGAAGAGAAGCCAGTCCACAGCGGTATGGCGAAGAGAAGATCACTCCCATTCTCAAACTTCTTTGCGATCTGCAAGAATATTGGCACCGAGCTCTCAGCACAAGAGGCGAAATACATTAGGACAATGGGCAGCGCAGCTGCAAATACACTGCAAAGAATTGGAAGAACAGAACCAAGAATTAAAGAACAAAGGCTGCGAGCAGGGAAACGTCTACGAAAAGCTTAACGCGCTCGAAGCCAAAATAAACGAGGTTCTAGTAAAGAAAAATGAGCAGATCACGAACCCGCAAAAGCCAACCCTCTCTTATGCTGACAAGCTCAAAACAAGGGCTCAGCTAGTGCAACAGCAAACAACCAAGCCCCCACGGCATATCATCACTGTCTTCCCCGCATAAGGCAGTAAAATACGAACCAGCGAGGAAACCAAAAATGCCGTCCTCTCCAGCATTGCCCTGACGAAGGAGAAACTAAAAATCAGAAATGTGAAAAAGATCAGCAAAAATGGAGTATTAATCTAGACGCAGACCAAGGAAGACCTCGACAACGTCATGCAGAATGAGAAGCACTCCAGCGCTGGACTGAGGACAGACTTGCCGAGCAGAAGGAATCCGCGAATGATCATCTATGGCGTACAAAAGGATATAGCGGAAAAGGAACTTCTAGCAGCGATACGCCACCAGAATCTGGACCACATCAGCAAGGGTAAGTTTACGGAGGAGTTTAAACTACTTTTTAAAACGGGAGCGAGGGATAGAGATACGGAAAATAGAGTAGTCGAAGTATTGCCCAGCTTGAGAAAGCAACTTCTAGAATGCAGCAGACTACATCGGTTGGAGTGCATGCCCAGTAAGAGATTTTGTAAATGTCAGTAGATGTTTCAAATGTCAGGCCTTCGGCCATATCTCGAAACATCGTAGGGCAACAATAGATACGTGCGGACACTGCGGAAGTGACGGACATAATTACAAATCCTGCCCGAGCAAAGACAAAAGCCCGATCTGCGTTAACTGCAAGCGCGCGGGGAAAACGTGCAACCATGACTCGAGAGTGAAGGAATGCCCTGCTTTCGTACGAGCCATGGAAGCACAAATAAACAGAACCAATTGTGGTTAAAAACACCTCACACTACGTAAAGGAGCAGACAAACAAAAACCACCTGAAAATAGCCCAGCTCAACGCCCGTGGATCTAGAGAAGTAATGAACGAACTGAGACAAATAGCCCACGAAAGAAACCTGGACATCGTACTCCTTCAGGAACCATACTGTCTTAAAAACAAGATTTACGGACTCGGAATAACCGCGAAAACACTCACAGACAGTAAAAAATTTAGCAACATAGTAACCGCCGACAAGGTAAAAACAGCAATAGCCGTCCTTAACAAGGATTTAAACGTGTTAAAATTAGTCCAACACTGCAATACGCACTGTATCTGCGCGGAAATCAGCACCGCCACAAGCAGATTTTATGTAATCAGCGCATACTTCCAGTACTGCGATAACATAAATCCATACTTAAACCATCTAGACGAAACACTTCGTGCACTTAGGGGAAACAAAATAATAATAAGCATCGACGCCAATGCGAAATCAACTCTATGGCACTCCACGATCACGGACAACAGGGGAGAGGCTCTAGAGGAATTCATCCTCCAGCACCGTCTCCTCATTGCAAACAAACCCTCGACAGCGTGCACCTTCGACAACATCCACGGACGCTCGAACATTGACGTGACATTAATAACAAACTCACTCGCGAATGAACTCACAAACTGGAGAATACTACCACACCAAACACTGAGCGACCACAATCTAATAGAATTTGAGACAAAAACACACGAAAGCGACATACAGCGAGAAAAGACGAACAGATACAACGTTAAACGAGCAAACTGGGATAAATTCACAGAAAACATAGAGTCGATTCGGCAGAAGCAGAACACCGAAGAAGAACTTCGCTTGTCAGCACAAGAATTCTCACAGAAAATAGAAAAAAACAATAGTACAAGCCTCCAATGACCCTATCCCAAGAAAGACACACTTCTCCAAATCCGCACCGTGGTGGAACGAGACTCTTACGAACCTGAGGCGAGACGTAAGAATAGCTAGGCGAGAATACAAGAGAAACAGCAACGAAACAAGACGACAAGCAAAGAAACAGAGATACTAACAAATACATCACAGCCATCCGAACTGCAAAAGAAAACAGCTGGAGAAAGTTCGTGACCAACTCAGGAAACGCCGATCCCTGGGGAATAACATACAAAATCCAAACTAGCAAGCTAAAAATTGAAAAAGTCTGTCAAAGTATAAAGACAAACGGACCACATACAGAAACCTGGAAAGACACAACCTAATACCTTCTAAATTCACTCATACCAAACGACAACGCAACAAACGAGACAAGAACCCAAAAAAACATTCGAGAGTACGTTAAAACACCGCCCATAGCAGACGATACACCACCGTTCACGGAGGACGAAGTGGGAAGTGCGATCAGAAACCCGGGAGACAGGAAAGCACCGGGACCGGACTTATTGGAAGGCGAAATAATCAAGAAAGCATGGCCAATAATCAAAACCGAAATAACAGAAATGTACAACCGCTGCCTTATGCAAGGAACCTTCCCTCACCAATGGAAGAGAGCCACGATAAAAATCCTTCTGAAGAACGAGGACAAGGACGAGACAGACCCACGATCCTACAGACCAATCTCGCTGCTTTCAATTCTCGGGAAAATATTAGAAAAATTAATTTACGGGAGACTACAACATATCTTCAACACTCATCCGCGCGTATCCAAAAGACAGTATGGTTTTAAACCGGGACGATCAACTGAAGACGCGATAACAGAATTAAGAACTATCACCGCAACGTCCAAAAATAAATACGCCATAGGACTGCTATTCGACATAGCAGGAGCATTCGATAATGTGTGGTGGCCAAGCGTCCTAAAGAGCCTAAAGCAAAGAAACTTCCCACCAAATGTATACAAAATAACAGAAAGCTACCTGACCGAAAGATCAGTAGAAATCACGAGTAACAGCGTCAGAATAAAGAAAGATATCAACAAAGGATGCCCACAACGATCAGTTTTGGGACCGCGATTTTGGAACATAGTCTTTGATGAAGTAATAGGAAAAATGCAGGAACAAGGATACGAGCCCATAGCCTACGCGGATGATTTGATTATACTAATAACAGGAAACTCCAGGAAAACACTAGAAGACAAAGCCAACACAGCTACCAGAACGCTACTGGAATGGTACGACGAACAGAAATTAGAAATCTCAAATACGAAATCCGAAATGATCCTGTTAAAAGAAGTTCTGGATATTAAACGACCACCGACAGTAAAAATAAAAGGGAAATCTATGAGAATGACGAATGTCACGAAATACTTAGGAATTCACTTTGGAATGCGCTTCAACATCACGCCGCACATAGAGCACATATGTAACAGGAACAAAAGAATATTCAACGCTCTGTCACACCTAGCCAAGGCAAAGTGGGGACTACACGCAGGGACAATGAACATCATATACAAAGGCGTTTTCACATCAATAGCCACATACCCAGCAGTAGGTTGGTCGGACAAAATGAACGTTCACCACATGCGACGCTTGGCCCAATCGCAGAGGCACGTCCTCCTGAGAGCAACAACAGCGTATCGAACAATTTCGAACGATGCGCTGACAGTCTTAGCAGCCTCCATACCAATCGACCTGTTGATTGCTGAAAAAACAGCCCGATACCAACTGAAACACAATAAGGAATTCAAAATAGGAATCACTTCAATCTTCGCGAAACAAAAAGTTTTTCTCCAACCTCTGATATACAGGGCGCCTTAAACAAAGGGAGAAAAAAAATTTCAGCTTGCGTTCACCAAGATTTTCTCATTTCTTTCGACGTCTTTCTACCGCAGCCTGTACAATTTCTATCTGCGCTTTTGAAACACCTTGTATACAGGGTGCACCTAAAATATCTCTGTTTCTTCCATTAATGATACGAAAAAATGTTGAAAAAGTAAATTACGTTCAAATGAACAACGATTTTTATGAAGTAATAATTTCTTTCGAGATTTCAAGATTGTTGGATCGATGGGATCGATGTCGGTCTACCGTATGTGTGTGTGTGTGTGTGTGTGTGTGGGTGCGTTGCGCGGCGACGCTGAGGCCCCTGGCGTTTTTGTTTTGTTTAGTCAGTTTTCTGTTGCGCACCGAAGAAAGCGAGTCGATATTCTATTATATTTTTCTGTCTGAATTAAACTATCGAATCCCTGCTATTTTTCTGTCAGGTTATGGGCCCAGGATGCCAGTGGAGTGCGTGAATAATTGTGAAAATTAAAAGGTGAAAAAAAAAACGGTATGGCGTCCGTAAGCAACCTCGCGAACCTTGAGAAATTAACGGAAGACAACTACGAGTTGTGGAAGGTTCATGTGAAAAGTTTTCTCGTGATTAACGACTTGTGGTCGTATGTAGATGGTACACAGGTAAAACCAGAAATAAATGCCGAAGAATGGATAAAGAAAGATGCGAAGGCTTTAGCACTTATTAATTTAAGCGTCTCGCAAAGTCAATTAAATCACATAAAGAAGACTAACACGGCAAAAGAGGCCTGGGATAAACTCCAAGGGATATTTGAATCGAAAGGGCCAGTACGAAAAGCTACGTTGTATCGGGAATTATTACGTATGACGAAGCAGCCGGACGCGACGATGACGCAATACGTGAGTGATTTCGAACATAAGGCTGAACAATTGGAGGCTGCAGGAATCAAACTTCCCGATGATCTCCTGTCGATAATGTTGTTAGCTTCATTACCGGCAAAATACGATAACTTTAGCGTCGCCATAGAATCACGTGACGAAGTGCCAACGCTCGAATATCTCAAGACAAAACTCAAGGAAGAGGAAGCGAGACAGAACGAACGGGACGCCAAGGCAGCCGATCGCGAGGAAGATAAAACAGAGGCGTTTGCAACAAAACACGACGGTAACAAGGACAGACAAACGCATACGAATAATAAACAAGCTAAACCGAACAATACGAAGTACAAAGGAAAGTGCTATAATTGTGGCAAACTAGGCCATATAAGCCGGTATTGCAAATCGAAAACAAAGCGGAAAAATTTTGTGGATGCAATGACGGCAATTGCATGTAATACGGAAGTCACAAAGCGTGATATTTGGTGTCTTGACAGTGGTGCTACCAGGCACATGTGCAGCTCGAGAAATAAATTTAGTGTTTTAGAGCGTGATGCATCAACCAATGTATATACTGCGGCAGATCAGTGCGTTAAATCTAGAGGAGAAGGAAAAATCAATCTAAGTGTGAAAGCAAATTTAAAGGACACAAATACAGTAAAGTTAAGTAACGTCATTTATGTGCCGGAACTAAGAAACAATTTACTATCGGTCTCAGCTATTACAGATAAAGGTTATCATGTGAAATTTGGCCCAAAAGGTGCGTGTGTAAAACGAGCAAATGGAACTACGGCGTTAACGGCAACCAAGAAGGGACAGTTGTATTTAGTGAATGAAACAAGTGATCACACGTTGCTTACAAACGATGTAAAAGATAACCTGTTGAGGTGGCATCAACGTTACGGACATTTAAATGTGAATGACTTGAATAAACTAAAATCGCACGAAATGGTTGCAGGCATGAACTTGCGGACGGTTGCATCCGAAATACACTGTGAAATATGTCACAGAGGGAAGATCAGCCAACAACCGTACAAACAATCAACGAGTAGATGCAAGGAGAAACTCAACCTTGTGCACTCCGATATTTGCGGCCCTATGAAGACTGAATCGCTGGGACGAGCAAAGTATTTCGCTATGTTTATAGATGATCATACGAGGTATATGGAAACTGTAATGTTACGTCACAAATCAGATATATCTAACGCCTTTAAGAATTATAAGCGTCGAGTAGAAAAGGAAACCGGTTGCCAAATCAAACGATTACGTACAGACAATGCGAAGGAATATTTGTCTAATGAATTTTCAAAGTTTTTAGAAGAGGAAGGTATAACCCACCAACTAACTGTGGAATATACGCCACAGCAGAATGGGGTAGCGGAACGCGCTAACCGGACCATCGTGGAAATGGCAAGGTGTATCTTAATGCAAGCGAGCCTGCCGGAAACACTGTGGGGCGAGGCCGTAAACGCAGCGACATATATAAGAAATAGATGTCCAACAAAGGTATTGGGAGATTTCACCCCATTGGAAGCATGGTCAAACAGGAAGCTATACGTGGGATTCCTCAGGATAATAGGAAGCAAAGCGATAGCACTAAATAAAAGAAATAAGCGGGGAAAATTTGAGCCAAAAGGTGACGTATACACTTTAGTTGGTTATGATAACGCGTCAAAAGCATACAGACTTTGGAAGCCTCATACAAAAACAGTAATTAAGGCGCGAGACGTAAGATTCATTGAAGTTGCAGAACCGAATGAAAAATCAAAGCACAACACGTATGCCAGCTCACTGGATCTATACGGGTCGCACGCAGACCAAACTAACGAAAAAGACGACAAAGAAGATTTTCCTAACGAGGAAGACACTAAAGAAGAATGTCCCGACGAAGAAGACAATATAGAAGGATGTCTTAGCGAAGAAGATGACCAAGAATCTGTGAAGATGAGCGAAGATCCGATAAATAAGTGGCAAACGGTAAAGCGTGGACGTGGAAGACCGAGAATCCAAAGAACAGGTAACGCAGGAAGACCAAGAAAACTCTTCAAGACAATTGCAGGAACGTCTGAAGACCCAGCAGACGTGAATGAGGCGTTGAAGCGTGAGGACTCGGATTACTGACTAGAAGCGATGGAAGTGGAACATGACACACTATTGAGAAACAACACATGGATGTTGGTCCCGAGACCAAAGGATAAAAATATTCTCACAAATAAATGGGTATTCAAAACAAAAGACCGTGAGGACGGTCTCGTATTATACAAAGCTAGACTTGTAGCACGCGGCCATACCCAACGAAAGGGAATAGACTATGAGGAGGTGTTTGCTCCGGTTGCCCGGTATGAAACCATAAGAACACTTCTAGCGATGGCTGCAAATGAAGGGATGCACGTCCACCACATGGACGTCGTATCGGCGTACGTTCAGGGTGAGCTAGCTGATGAAACGTACATGGAACAACCTGAATTGTTTGTGAAGCGTGGTGATGAGGACAAGGTATGTAAGTTGATAAAGCCTCTATATGGTCTCAAGCAGTCGGGTCGTGAGTGGTATAAGAAGTTGGATAGAAGTGTCATAGCACACGGCGCACGACGCACGGAAGCAGATCCATGCGTATACGTATATGAAAGCGAGGAAGAACGTGTGATTATGATTGTTTATGTCGACGATCTACTGCTGGCTTCAAAAAGCATGAAGAAACTGAATGAAGTGAAATCCTCGCTAAAACGAGAATTTGAGATGACGGACATGGGACCTGTTAAGAATATCCTGGGTATAAATATTAAAAGAAATGGAGACATTGGTGCAATCACACTTTCTCAACAAAAATATGTTGAAGAACTAATAAAGAGGTTCAACATGCAAGACGCAAAAGTTGTGTCAACCCCGATAGAATCGAACACAAAAGTTTCAAAAGAAATGGGTCCACAAAATGACGAAGAAAGAAGAGACATGGAGAAAAGACCATACAGAGAACTCGTCGGAGGATTAAATTATCTCGCTAATGCATCCCGACCGGATATTGCTTTTGCGGCATCTACCCATAACCGATTTAACTCGAACCCAGGAAAGGCGCATTGGGACTTAGCGAAAAGAGTACTCAGGTATCT
>NW_017100936.1:0-2577 GCF_001263275.1 Habropoda laboriosa
GGACGGCTGCGTCGAATTTTAAATCTACGATGGTGGGGGCTAATACAGATAATTAAATATTTCACCGTAAATATTAATTCCTGAATCTAAATGTGACCAACGAAACCTTACCATTTTTTAATACAGAATACAAATGTGTGGTTTGCTTTTTCAATAGCTCAAACTGTTCCTGTGTAACTGTTAAACGAAGCGAATACACACATATAACGTCTCGCTTGGAGATAGTATTTCTTGGCGATGTTCACGAAACGTACCGGCAAGGTACTCGTATTCTAAATGGCGTACGGTTCTACTATGCATATTGGACACCGGGGTCGATTTTCGAACTACGATGTGGGGCAAAATACAAATAATTAAATATTTCGTGGTAAAAATAATTGCTAAAACTAAATGTGACCAACGAAATATTACCTTTTTTTTTGGTACCGAATACAAAGGCGTGCTTGGTTCTTCAATATCTCACACGGTTGGCGTGTTACTCTTGAACGAAGAGATTATACACCTATTACGTCGCGCTTGGAGATAGTATTAATTCGTGCAACTGAATGTCCCCAACGAAATCTTACCTTTTTTTGGTACCGAATACGAAGGTGTGGTTTGTCATGTCAATAGCTCACACGTTTGCCGTGATTCTGTCAAACGAAGCGAACATTCACCTATAACGTCGGCGAGGCGATGGTAGTTCTTCGAGAGTTTCACGTAACATACGTCGAATTTCGTACTCTAAATGGTGTTTGATTCTACTATGCATTCTGGACGTGGCGTCGAACTTTCGAACTACGATGTTGGGGAAAATACAGATAATTAAATATTTCGACGTAAAAATAATTTCTAAAACTAAATGTGACCAATGAAAACTTACCATTTTTTGGTACCGTATACAAAGTTTGGGTCTGTTATTTCAATATCTCAAACGGTGCCGATGTTACTGTTAAACGAAGCGTATATACACATATAACGTCGCACATGGGTATTGTATTTCTCCGCGACCTTCGCATATCATACTGGGACGATTCACCTTCTCTAAATGGAGAACATTTCTGCTATGCATTCTGAAAAGCGGCGCCGAATTTTCGAACTACGATGTTGGCGAAAATACAGATAATTAAATATTTCGTCGTTAGAAATAATTCCATCTAATAAATGTTCCCAACGAAATATTACCTTTTTTTGTTACCGAACACAAAGGTGTGGTTTGTTTTTTCAATAGCTCACACGGTTTCCGTGTTACTGTTAAACGAAGCGAATTTACACATATAACGTTACGCTTAGAGATATTATTTCTTCGCGATTTTCACGTAACATACCGGTAAGGTACTCGTACTCTAAATGGAGTACATTTATGCTATACATACTGGACATCGGCGTCGAATTTTCGAACTACGATGGTGGGGGCAAATACAGATAATATAAATATTTCGATTTTAAATATAATTCCTTCAGATGAATGTATATAACGAAATCTTACATTTTATTGATCCCGAATATAAAGGTGTGCTTTGTTACTCAAAGCACAAACGGTTCTGCTGTTACTGTTAAACGAAGCGAATATACACATATAACGTCGCACAAGGTTATAGTAGTTCTTCGCAACCTACGCATATCATACTGCGACGATTCTCATCCTCTAGATGGCATACGGTTCTGCTATGCATTCTGGACACCGGCGTCGAATTTTCGAACTACGATGTGGGAGAAAATACAGATAATTAAATATTTCGACGTTAAAATAATTTCTAAAACTAAATGTGACCAATGAAAACTTACCATTTTTTGGTACCGTATACAAAGTTTGGGTCTGTTATTTCAATATCTCAAACGGTGCCGATGTTACTGTTAAACGAAGCGTATATACACATATAACGTCGCACATGGATATAATATAGTAGTTCTCCGCGAACTTCGCATATCGTACTGGGACGATTCGCGTCCTCTAAATGGCGTACGGTTCTGCTATTCATTCTGGACGCCGGCGTCGAATTTTCGAACTACGATGTGGGGGAAAATACAGATGATTAAATATTTCGACGTTAGAAATAATTCCAACAAATAAATGTTCCCAACGAATTAAATATTTCGACGTAAAAATAATTGCTAAAACAAAATGTGACCAAAGAAATCTCACCATTTTTTGATGCCGAATACAAAGTTGTGCTTTGATACTCAAAGCTCAAACGGTTCCCGTGTTACTGTCAAACGATGCGAATATACACATATAACGTCGCACATGGTTATAGTAGTTCTACGCGACCTTCGCATATCATACTATGACTATTCTGCTCCTCTAAATGGCGTTCGTATCTACTTTGAATTCTGGACATCGGCGTCGAATTTCCGAACTACGATTGTGGGGGCAAATACAGATAACTAAATATTTCAACTTTAAAAATATTCCCTACAAATAAATGTTTCCTTCGAAATCTTACCTTTTTTTGATACCGAATACAAAGGTGTGCTTGTTCCTTCAATATCTCACACGGTTGACCTGTTACTGTTAAACGAAGGGAATATACTCATATAACGTCGGCCAGGCGATAGTAGTCCTTGGCGATTTGCACGCAACGTACCGGCACGGTA
>NW_017100937.1:0-236 GCF_001263275.1 Habropoda laboriosa
TGTGGGAAAATACTGATAATTAAATATTTCGACCTTAATAGTAATTCCAACAGTTAAATGTTCAAATCGAAATCTTACCTTTTTTTGATACCGAATACAAAGGTGTGGTTTGCTTTTTCAATAGCTCAGACGGTTTCCGTGTTTCCGTTAAACGAAGCAAATATACACATATGACGTCACGCTTGGAGATAGTATTTCTTCGTGGTTTTCACGTAACGTACCGGTACGATACTCGC
>NW_017100938.1:0-368 GCF_001263275.1 Habropoda laboriosa
TGTATTTCTCACTACCATGGTAGAGAGAAAATTCGACGCCGATGTCCAGAATGCACAGCAGAAGCGTACGTCATATAGAGGAAGAGAATCGTACCGTTACGTTACGTGAAAATCGCGAAGAAATACTATCTCCAAGCGCGACGTTATATGTGTATATTCGCTTCGTTTAACTGTAACAGGGCAACGTTTGAGCTATTGACAAAACCAGACACGTCTTTGTATTCGGTATCAAGAAATTGTAAGATTTCTTTGGTCACATTTAGTTTTAGCAATTATTTTTACGTCGAAATATTTAATTATCTGTGTTTTCCCCCTACATCGTAGTGAGAAAATTCGACGCCGATGTCCAGAATGCATAGCAGAAACGT
>NW_017100939.1:0-561 GCF_001263275.1 Habropoda laboriosa
ATCGCACCGGTACGTTACGTGAATATCGCGATGAAATACTATGTCCGTGAGGGACGTTATATGGGGTATATATGCATCGTTTAACAGTAACACGGCAGCCGTGTGAGATATTGTAATAACAAACCACAACTTTGTATTCGGTACCAAAAAAGGATAAGCTTTCGTTGGCCACATTTAGATTTAGGATTTACTTTTATCGTCGAAATATTTAGTTATCTGTATTTGCCCCCACCATTATAGTTCGGAAATGCGGCGCCAATGTCCAGAATGTATAGCAGATTCGTACTCCATTTAGAGTACTGGTATCGTACCGTTGCGTTACGTGAAAGTAGCTAAGAACTACTATCACCTAGCCGACATTATATTTGTATATTCGCTTCGTTTAACAGAAACACGGCAACCGTGTGAGATATTGAAAAACCAAGCACACCTTTGTATTCGGTACCAAAAAAAGGTAAGTTTTCGTTGGGAACTTCTTTTTTACGTCGAAATATTTAATTATCTGTATTTGCCCACACCATCGAAGTTCATATATTCGACGCCGCCCTCCAGAATGCACTG
>NW_017100940.1:0-916 GCF_001263275.1 Habropoda laboriosa
ATTTATTTGTTGCCATTATGTCTAAAGTCGAAATATTTATTTATCTGTATTTTTCCCCACCATCGTAGTTCTTATATTCGACGCCGTCGTCCAGAATGCATATCAGAATCGTATCTAGAGTACGAATATCGCCGCAGTATGTTATGTGAAAGTCACGAAGAACTACTATCACCTAGACTACATTATATTTGTATATTCGCTTCGTTTAACAGTAACACCGGAATCGTGGGAGATATTGAAGAAACAAGCACACATTTATATTGGTGTCCAAAAAACGGTAAGATTTCGTTGGAAACAAATATTTGTAGGGATTATTTTTAAGGCCGAAATATTTAGTTATCTGTATTTTCCCCCACCATCGTAGTTCGAAAATTCGACGCCGACGTCCAGAATGCATAGCAGAACCGTACGCCATTTAGAGGACGAGAATCGTCCCAGTGTGATAAGCGAATGTCGCGTGGAACTACTGTAACCATGTGCGACGTTATTTGTGTATATTCCCTTCGTTCAGCAGTAATACGGAAAACGTTTGAGCTATTGAAGAAACAATCCACCCGTTCGTATTCGGAACCAAAAGAAGGCAAGATTTGTTTGGGAACAATTATTTGTAGGGAATATTTTTAAAGTCGAAATATTTAGTTATCTGTATTTGCCACTACCATCGTAAAAAGAAAATTCGACGCCGATGTCCGGAATGCACAGCAGAAATGTACTCCAATTATAGCACGATTATCGTACCGGTAAGTTATGTAAAAATCGCAATGAAATACTATCTCTAAGCGCGACGTTATATGTGTACATTCGCTTCGTTTAACATTAACACGGGAACAGTTTGAGCTATTGCAAAAACAACTTTGTAATCGGACCCAAAAAAAGGTAAGGTTTCGTTGGGAACATTTAGCTGAAGGAATTATAT
>NW_017100941.1:0-11392 GCF_001263275.1 Habropoda laboriosa
GACGCCCCTCTCTTGCCTCCGGAAACCCTGGCACAGGGTGGGGGTTTGTACGGAGCAAAGTCAGCGACGCGGGAGTACGTGGCTGGGTCCTTACCTGACCCAGCCCTTCGCGCGTGGGGGTGTTAAGGCGTTGGGACCGGGTTTCTCCGCAGACCTATCGGTCTGCGGGTCATCTTCTGAATATTTTTCCTCCTTGAAAATTATTACTTTGAAACTGGGATAGAAGGTATTTTAACCCTATTTTTTCACACTCCCTAGGCAAACTGGGTTGTTTATATCTAATTTTGTTACTCTTCCAGGCTTTAACGGAGGATCTGAAAAAATTCTGGAATTCCCATGAAAGTTTCTTGGCACTTCCTAGGCAAACTGGATCGTTTATATCTAATTTTGTTACTCTTCCAGGCTTTAACGGAGGATCTAAAAAAATTGTAGAATCCCAATCGAAGTTTCTACGATATTATAGAAACGTTCTTCAGGTGAAATGTTTAGATCTTTCCTGAAACAAAAATTCGTTTCAATTTGAAACGAGCGAAATTTCACTTGGCTCGTGAAAGACCCAAATTGCCTGTAAAGAGTTAAAGGGTAGTATTATTCGAAACAATTGTTCTCGTTCGTTCCTCCTTTTGTAATATTCATACTCTCTCGCTTAAAAATGTAAACGTATTCAAGCAGTAATGGCACATATACGCATACCTACACGGCATTTCTGTTCTCTGAATTTCAATCAACGTTAAACATTGATGTCACGATGCTTCCGGTGTATCCTGGTGATTATGCACACACAGGCTGGAAACGATGAATACACTTGAAACGGAAGTACGAGTGAAACTAACTCGTTTAAAAATTACACACACGTGGTGGATTTTGTTGCTGAATGATTTACACACGTTCCTGGGACAATCTGCCATTGTAGCTGCTTGTAAGCAACCGAAGTCAAACATCTCGTACACACCACCGTTTGCACTGACTGTTAATTAGAGGGGTAACATGTATAATTAGTAACAAAGTGCAACGAAAGGACCGCCGTTTCATTCAAGTGGCAACACTCTCTCTCTCTCTCTCCTCCCCGTTGTGTTGAATGCGGCGTTCCATTGCCGTTGAATTTCAACATAAATTCAAGTAAATTCCTAGTCGATTGCTCAGCGTTATTAATTAAACGGGCGCAGTGCGTTCGATGTATTTGCTGGTTCGTTCGATCGGCGGAGAGGAACGCAGTAACAATGGTTACCGCTTCATTATAATTGTAATTCGCTCACTATGAATTCGTATAATCTGTCGACACGATGCCCCAGTTATCGAGGGCCGGCCGAAAATCCAATGGATTTCACCGTGCCAAAGGATTACCTATAATTGGATGGTTCTGCTAGAAATATATCTATTTTTTTTTTTTTTTTTGGGGGGGGGAGCTCTATTTATGCTACTTTTCGGGGTTGTGAGGGAGAGAAGATTAAGAAAGTCTTCGTTTGGGAATGGTCAAGAGGAAGAATATTGAATATGGAAAAATGCCCCGAGTGCATTAGGACAAGGATTTCCTCGTAACAACTCAAGAATTCGGTTGGAAAGTGGAAACCAGGATGCACTGGAGACAGGGTTCAGAGGGAATCAGGATTGGACCGTGTGAATGAAGAATAATTGAGTTAGAGCGACGGAAGCACAAAAGAAGAATGTTCCGAGTACTTCCAGAATATCGTGTGAATAAAGAGTTTGGACAGACCTGACTCAATGTCTCCGAGGAGTGTCTGCGTGGAATGAAAGAAAGGCAGCAATAGAGGCAAACAGAACGTGCCTGTGGAGGAATAAAATAGTCAGAAAGATGAGTGCAGGAAGTCACCGTGGAAAAATCGGAGTAGCAAGAGCAGATTTCGTTTTATTTGCTGTCAAAAATATTTCATTTTAAATCACACCTGCCCAGTCTGGATCGCTAACGTAATCAGCAAACTCTACAATACCGTACAAGCATTATGCATCGTGCATTCGATGCAGTCTACACGTGTACAGACGTTTGTGGCTCGGAAGATCGTGACAAGCAACAGCTTTTCCATATTCCTCGAGAAACGCTGTTGCAGATCGTGACAGTGGCCGGTTCTACGATCGCGCCGGAAACGGGAATCCTCGCGAAAGAAAGCGGACGCGCGAGCAGCGGTTAATACAGCTCGCGGAAATATTCCGCGGGGCAGAAATCCGACGGCGGTTCCCTTTTGCTTAGATTTCATTTCCAGGTTGGCGACGGGCCAAGGAAGATCGGCACAAAAGCCGCGGATCCGTGGCTCGCGATGTATCGAAAAAACCGTTGCTCTAGCCGGATGGAGCTTGATGTTTTTAACGTTACGAGGATGCCGCTACATACGGTGAAAAGCCTCTGACGAGATAAGGAAGTGTATTGTCGCATCTGATGGGATTGGAGATGATTTCGACCGTTTTCAGGAGAGACACAACGCGAATTGTGTTACATCGTGGATTTGATCGAAGCTCCAAATGGATGACTTGGAGAAAATGAAGTGTGATTTGAGGAAAAGTGGAGTAATTCGGACTTGTATTGATCTGTTCTGTTCATCTGAAATTTATCCAGTATTTCAAGCGATTTTCGAAGGAAAACAATAATTACAAAGATTGTATGGTTGCTAAAAAAGATACATTGCTGTGTTAATAATTTCTTTATCTGGGGGGTTAAATTTGCTTTTCTGTCCATCTGAAATTTATCCATTATTTCAAGCGATTTTCAGAGGAAAACATTAATTACTACTAGCAAGAGAGGCAATATCGTGGTAATAATTTCTAGAGGTTAATTTTGTTCCTTTTTTCATTTCGAAAGAGCTACAAGCTTTTTACCATTTTCAAATATTTAAAGAGTGTCTATGATTTAGTTCAGTTTGATTCGTTTAAAACGTTCCGTCAAGAAAATTAACGCGAAATTCAGGCGTTTAACGCCGAAATTCATAACCGGTGTTTCCCCTGTTCAGATTTAATTCCCGAGCTGGCGGTGGTCCAAAGAAGCGTAGCGTTCAAACGAGTCACGGTCGAAAGTGTGACATTCGTTATATCGACACAACCGCGACGATCATAACGATCTATCGTATTATCCGGAACCGTGTCACCGGAATTCCTATTTCCCTTTCCTACGTATTCATGATTCTTGCAGAATGTTTATGAAAACTACGCCGTTTAGAGCGATTCACTCCGGTTTTGGCGTATCCGCCAACCAGGTCGCGGACCTCTACATATTTACATTCCATCAATTTTTCGTGAAACAACGTGTCCGATGGTTTGTAAATTAAGCGACGCTTTTTGTACATTTACAAATGGACGTGTTATTGTAGAAAATTGAAATCAGAGGGATTTTAATGTATTTAACGCGACTCTACATTTAGGCAGCTTTTGGGGGCTGAAAAGAGTGCAAAGTGTTTTGTATTTATTGTATACGGGGTTGGTCTGTTTACGAAACTGCATTTTTTCACGTTCGAGAATTGCAAAGTTATAAAAGCTTGTTTTACTCAAATTGGGATAAAATTCTCTATAATTCTACATAAAAAAAAAATAGAATGTTATGAAACAGAAAATATAGATGACCTTAAAATTTTGAAAAATTAGTTTGGGAAAGATGTTCTGTTAATTATAATACGCAATCTTCTAAATCGAATAATTCCGCGAAAAATAGATAAAGAGGTTGTATTAACTTTTGAAAGCAATAGGTTGAGACATTGTTTCAAAGAGTAGAGAACAGTACAGTATTTTGGGGAGTTCATTGAAGACATAATAAAATAGCATGTGAAACCGGTGGTCTTGTCTCCAAGACGAAAGAACAATGAAGGGAAAGACAGTGTGCTTCTTTCTCGTTTCCTGTGGATTTTTCCACCTCCAGGAGACATAAAACCCTTAACGATACGAGGCGGGAAGAAAAAGCTTGTGAAGCTCAACGACGATTGAGACAGTAAGCTGTAATTAACGTTCGATGTTCACTGAGACGTTCGGTGCCGCCTACATCATCACCCACTTTGGGTCTCACTTTTTTTTGCACGATGCTTCAACCCTTATCTCTATTTTCCTTTTACTTCTTTCGAAAGTGTAAGTGCTGCGTCGTGCGCTTCGAACAAGCGGTATGCTCGAGAGTGGTGGCGCAGGATTGTCGGTGGTTCTTGGTGTGAAGTCGTGGTGACTTAGAGTTTGCACGTACTTTAATATGTTGTAAGACAAAGGCTTTATGTTGAAGAGTGACAATTTTGGGTGGTGTGTGTTCGTTACGTGCTACTTGTCTATTTTCCCTTTTTGATCTGTCTTTCTGCCGCGTTGGTGCGCTTATTTATAAATGGGTGTACGGGTACAAGGTGGTGGTTTCCTCCAATGAGGACAGGTCTACCCCCTTGGACGGTCCTCCCGGCGAGTAACGGGACTTTGGGCGGTCAGGGAGACGCGAAAGGTCTATTGAATGTTCACGAGTGGGTACCGGGAAGGTATGTGGCCCGCAGAAAATTTATTTTTCTGCAGCCATAAAACGCTTCCTGCGCTTCGTGGGCAATTTGAAAGAAAAATTAATTAACGCGAAGAAACAAAGGGGCGCATTCAAAAATAGCGTAAACAGGCGTCCATGTCATAAACCCAATCCCTAACAATAGGAAAAATTTGCACTCAGAATTTCAACAAATTAATTCAATTAAACTTAAATGAGGTATTGCTTGCAATAAGAACATACCACTTTGTAATGAATGCACTACGAACACGAAGAATTTACAATCAAGACTTTAATAAAATTAAATTTAAACGAAGCTTAAATATGTATTTTAAAAATTGTTAACTGTTGGTATTTACATTTTGCGAGCGAAAATGTAATTCAGAATACGGAAGAGTTGGTCAACAATTAACGGAGATTTTTAATCATCGTGTAACGTGGTATTATATTTCTTCTATAGAGGAAGAAAGTCTCATCTCGTTTATATTTTTTACGTACCAGGGGACATTGTCATCTGTGAAATATTCTCATGCGATACAATGCCGCTTGACGGTTCGACAAAAATTCCAACGGAATTTCGAAGCATTCCACAAACGTGAACACCGTGGAACACTTCGCTTGATACCGCCAAATGAGACAGCAAACATCATGGATACTCTTCAGCTATTCTCGCGGGGAATACCCTGTTCGCGGCGAGGAATTTTCCCCGGGAAGAATCGCGCGCGCTTTAACCAAGATTCCAATGGCGACGCCTAGGAGAAAATGAAAATGCGGACAGAGTAGTTTGTCGCGAGATAATAGGAAAGCAAATTTGCCCTGGAAATTTCTCATTTCGTCAATTGTTAACCTTATCTTACCGGGGAATGTTACGCGATCCAAAAGTGATCACTTTCTAAAATAAAAATTCAGCCAGTAATGATCACTCTGTGAAATAAAAATGCAACTAAAATTGACCACTTTGCGAAATGAAAATTAACCCAGAATTGATCACTTTGCAAAACCGAAATTAAACCAAAAATGACCACTTTGCGAGATAAAAATTAACCAAAAATTGATCACTTTGCAAAGTATCTCTTGTGTAAAATTAGAATTAAAAAGTCCACGAATAAAATAGAGTTTCTATTGATCTGTCTCTTAATTTTTAACGCATATATTTCAACATTCGTTTGGAATACTTGTACTTCAAAGTGTGATAACAGAGGAAGTTACACCGAAACTAAAATAAAACACTTGGAATTTTATAGTTTACTATCGGGGGCCGATCAGGTCACCGATCGAACTTTAATCGAAATGTATAATTCAACCGAGGCCACACTTATCTCCGTTCGTGCTTCGTTTACCAAGTACTACCGTAATCAAACATTTGTATCGGGTGAATAACATTCTTTTCAATTTTGAGGCGTGGTCACAACAAGTGTTGCATCTATTCATACCGTTTCCAGTTTACGGGGCTTTCAACTTTTAGCAGCCACTGGCACAAAAGTCAATGCAACGTGCACAAAGCTTTGACGCGTATTTTTTAAATTGCGAAAAATGCAGGATGAATCACGCAATTGGGTCAATCTGTATACTCTGTTTGACAAAAAAAAAAACGAAAAAAAAAAAGAAGCGTAACAGAAAAGAGATTCAATGGTATAAGGTTCATCCGTTTAATCTTATATTTTCGAAAACAAGAATTCGTTCGCTTTACTATAATATAATTGCACCCCTTTATGATCGCCTTCGTAATAGAATTCAAATGTAATTTATCCGATACTGAGTGCATTTACTTCCTATCGGTTACTTTGTCTATATTTAACCGTTATTGTCAATCGATGCAATTCAACGATTGCTAACTATTTCGACATGTTTATTCATTAACCAGTTCGTCCTAACTTCAAACGGATTCTCTACACTTTATCATGGAATTATTCAACAATACTCGTAGTATATTTTAACGTAAATTGACACTCCTTAGGTCTTGTCATTTGTAGAAAGGAATTCCTCGACACTAATCAAATATGCAATAAACAGAATTTTTGATTTTCACAGAAAGTACATGACAGCTATTCCTTTCATTTTCCAATTATATGCATACAACTTCGTGTTTCATCCTGGATATTCTCCAATCACGAGAGATAAACACGGAGCAAACGCAAAGAACCAGGATTTATATTCCACGTGATAAATATCGCGGCAAGATATAACCAGGAGAAAAAGTGTAGAGAAGAGAAAAACCGAATTATACAAATACGTAATTTCAACCGCGCGAGTATTCTCCGAACACAAAAGATGAATAGCAAGCTCGCCAAAAGCAAGAGAAGAAACAACCGCAAAAATGCGGGAGAGACTCGTCTCTCGAAAATAAATAATTATTAAATTATTTATACCCCACGGAACAAAAATCGCAGGAAGGTAAAAGCAAAGAAAAAAGACGAACACTAGAAAGTAAACAAACCTGAATTATACAAATACACAATTTCAACCGCGTGTTAATTCTCTTCCACGCGAAAATTCGCGTTTATTCCCTTAACATCTGCTCTCTTGTCCACTCGAGTGTTCTCCAATCACGAAAGATGAGCAGCATATTCGAGGAAAACAAGAGAAGAAGCAACCGCAAAGACGGTACAGAGCCAAGATTTATATTCCACACGATAAAGATCGCGGCAAGGTAAAAGCGAAAAAAGCAAAACAAAAGGACAGCAGAGTGGAGGAAAAGGGAAACACGTGGTGTGTTATCTGCTGCTTTCTGGTTAATTAAATTTGCATTTGTTTCGCTTTGGCGGCGCGCCAGGATTCGTCGATCCCCCTCGACAGACCGTAAGTATGGGCCGAGCGTAACCTACGTGTACCATCTCGTGGAAGATCTGTCGGAGGAGGGAAAAGGAGGAAATCCTTTAATCCCGCAGGAACGTTGTCCTTCCCATGGACCACTTTGTCAACTCGCTTCGAGGCAACTTTCAGCGAGCGTGCACACATATACCCGCGCGGCCACACCTTTGGCCTGTCGTGGACAACCGGTCGGATATATCGAAGCGTACTGACGCAGCGAGAGATTAAATATTTACAGAGGGAACCGGTCGTCGGTGTTCACCTTTTCCCGCGTAAGACGAACACAGGCTGGGCTGCTTCGGTGACACGGAAGGAATCCGGTAAATTCGCCTCGTCGGCAAGTTCGATGCTTAAATCGGCTTCTATGGCCTGTAGTATGGCCCTTGGGAGGTTTGTTTGAAGGGAATCGAGAGGAATGTTACGGTAGATAACGGTAGAAATTGAAGGTTCGTTCCTTTTTTGGGAGCTTGACGATTGATTAAAGCGGTGGTTCGGAGATGTAAGAATATTTTTGGAATTTTTACGGGGAAGGACTGTGCTTGAAGTTTGCTCTTGATGATGATGGCAATGGAAACTGTTTTTTTTTATTTATTTTGTAGATGAATAGTTAGAATTGGTTATACCCGTTTGAAAATATAAAGCAAATTTAATAAAATTGGAATTTTAAATAATAATTCTAATTATTATGCAAGAAATTTTGGAGTTTTTACGTGGAAAGACTATGCTTGAAGTTTGCTCCTGATGACGGTGTCAGTAAAAGCTGTTTATTTATTTATTTTGTAAATGAAGAGTTGGAATTGGTTAGACCCATTTGAAAATACAAACCAAATTTCAAAAAAAAAAAAAAAATTTAAGCAGTAATTACAATTATTATACAACAAATGATAATGGTTCATCAATTCCATCAGGATTGAAAGATTATTATTTGAATTGAATAATCGATGACAGTTTTGAGTGAAATAATGGACAACACAATACCCGGTGATACGAATTAGAGAAAGAGCCGTGGCTAAGGATACCGATCTCGCGTTTTATCTTCCGATGAAAAACGGATGTTACATAGCTACGATCGTTGAACGAAACAGAGTGTGTGCGAGCCCTTTTTCACGCGTTTTCTCCTGTCGAACAATGGGAACATCGTTTGGCAAAGAACGTCTCGATCTCGAAACGTCAACGGTGCGATCTGAATTCGTTTCGTGTTCATAAATCTCACGTGAATTCGTTGTGAACACGACGACGATCCCCGAGCCAGTGTTATACATCATTGGCCGACAAGCGAAAGAATAACGTAGGCAGAAATTATGGGACAGGCGAGCGGTTTAAACAAATTCTGCTGATCGAAAATTGAGGAGCATTAATACTGCAGATATTCTCTAGCTGTCAGATGGAATTAGTATAACTGGTATTAAATGGAATTCGTTGTTACGTGTTTTCACGTCGTGAAAGGGTTGTTTTCTTTCTGTGTACGAAAGCAAAATTCGGGAATATCTGTTGCTTAGGAAAAATATTATTTTTATCCATTTTTAATATTTTAGTATTTTAATAATAATTTGTATTAAATATCGCAGATTTTCTCTTTAGAAAAGGGTTCAAGTGTACGTATTTTACAAAAGTCATTTAAGATTCTTAGTCTGAAGTGCAATTTCAATGAACGATCAAATTTTAAAGGAAACACACTTTGCCTATTTTGTAGAAATATTTTTGCTACATAACCAATTATTAGATTACTTAAACATTCACGAATAACTTCAAATTTTTTACATCAGACAAGCCGAACCTTCCACTTAACATCGCATAAAACTCAAAGCCCCCATAATTGTCATATTCGGCCTTTTAAATTCAGGAAGTGTCTGTACAAGACACACAGAATACTCTAAACGTCAATTCCAGAGCCACCGTAATCATTCAAACAGAATCAAAATTCATATAAAATAGTTCAATTATACACCCTTACAATACTAATTTCACTTATTCCACAAGAAACTGCTATCAAATTCGGGACGGGCAGCGAATTCCAAGGAGCCACACTTCCACATACTATGTCTAAAAATGAATTCTTTCCGATTTTTCGATTGCAATCAAAGTTCTATATAAAAACAACGAAAACAGATGGTGAAAAACCATTGGTGAAGGCATTTCCCATTTTCCTGACACATTGCGAATGCTATCCCTATAGAAACTCGGTAGCTTTCAATCAAAAAATTCATTTCTACATGTCAAATTTCTAATTCCCAGGATATTCGTTAACACCCTATGTTAAGGATACTTAAGTTTAGACCAGGTTTACGATACGGGCACGACTCTGCTATTTTTCAGATTAAGGTTTGAACACGCGTTTAATGTTTCGTTCGTTAGTTATTCCTTATTGTCAGGAGGGCTCGAAACCTCTCGTAAAAGCGGAGAATTTGGAGTTTCTTCGTGCATCTCAATAGCAATTGACGTATCATAAACCCACGCGAGCTGAGGCACATGCGATACCGTTACCCTGGGTTTTTCCCAGAAGCTCAGGTGACACGTACCTCACCCAGAACACACCTTCCCTAAGGGTGAGCGGTTGGCGTCGGGCGTCGACCAAGGCCCTAACTTGATTGGGAGTTTTGGCCTCCCACCCAAATCTCACCCCCGTCAAGGGACCCAAATGGACGGACGAAAATCATATAAAAGAACTGGACAGGGATAGAGGAGAAGAGATTGTTGTAAGAACACATTAGTGAAACATAGAATCTGAACTCTGGTACGAACGATTACACGAATTTTGAACCTCAGGACATTGGACTCGCACACATTTAACATTTAAGAACTTAGTTACATTGCATTACGGTTACATAATAAACTGTGTTGCAAATAAAGAGTTATTTGCTATATAATCAGGCTTCATGAACACTGTGGGAGCCAACACACTAAGTAACAACTCCAGAGCCACCGTAATCAAGTTCAATTGCACACCTTTCCACACGAAACTTCCAGCAAATTCAAATTACACGCCGAATTCCAAGGAGCCGCCTCGTGTTTTTCGCATGCACATTGTCAGCCGAGCTAGAAATTCGATTTCCCCTCCGTTTCATAAATCCGCCAACGGAGACTCGTTCCATGCAGAACGCGGTGGCCGCCGCGTATACATTATCGGGAGGGTTGCGCGCGCTCGCGCGTACACACGAATAACCTGAATGCGTCTATACGGCGGCGGATAAGTTATAGGTCCCATAGCGAGCCGTAGATCCCATGGACGCAGACGTACTGCGATCATTATCTGCGAATTTATGGGACCGGTTGCAGCGACGCGTTTTCGCGTGCCAGCGCACCTGTTAAAAGGCCCTATGAAATCTATCGGATGCACGTTTATTCGCGGTGTGCGTCGTTTAATCAACGAAATAATTGCGAACAGTTGACAGTACCGTAAATTGGTTCAAGTATCGGCCGTGCGACACCGCTCGATTTTTTTTTCTCGCGTCCTTTTTCACGTGATTGCGCTCGGTTATGACGAAGATGTTGGGTACAGCGTGGAACGAAAGTTTCTGGACATTTTTTCTTTTTTTTTATTAATCCTTTGGACTCAGTTTTATTCACAGGTATGAATGAAGTAATTTTTAAATTGCCAGTTTAAATATGTGCTATATTTTGCGATATATTTTTTACCTGGATGAGCAATAGGTACACATAGACTACCGGCTAAAAGTTTGGAATCACCCACTTTTCGTCAATATTAAATCTGCTGCTAATTTTTTATAGATTTGAAGTTTATCTCAATTCTACTTGTTAGGGCTTGCGGTTGATCTTTCGATCGTTCAAGCTTTGCCGGTTTTTGGACCTGTGTGCCGACTAATGGTCTAAGGCTACGAAGGACCAGTTTCTTGATTGAAACACTAAGTTTTTATTTTATGTTCTATTTTCTACAACTAATTCAAGATATAAATTCTACTGCGAAGTGAGAGGTGTTTCTCTTGCGAGTGGCCAAGTGTTTCTCGCGAGTGGCCAAGTGTTTCTGCTAGAGTCTCTGCGGTTTCCCTCGACGAAGACTCCTATTTTCCCAAAAACACCCTGATTGGTGATTTTTCCTTTTCTAGATCACCAATCAGTTTACTCCGGTGCATCGCAACCTCCCTCCATTTCGCCCTTAGCGCGTTATCTTAGGGTGGG
>NW_017100941.1:11522-29544 GCF_001263275.1 Habropoda laboriosa
TTACTCTACGCCTTAAACACTACTTTTATCAATTTATCTCATATCGATTGATTCGAATGATAAAAAATTCTCAAAGTCGCTGACTTTTTTTTGGAAATTTTTGTGTAAATTGCAATGCTCAGTGATTCCAAACTTCTGGCCGGTAGTGTATATGACCCTTGACGCTATTTTCAATATAAGTAGTTAAAAAAATTGTTTAAATCGGTTCCTATCGACCAAATGTCTTTCGAAGTGCGTTTCAAATAAAATTCTTAAAATAATAGGGAGTTATTGAAAAGAAAATTTTTTAAAAAATTTGGGGTTCAAAGGGTTAAGTTGAAGTATTTTAGACAGTTGACGTTAGTCAGTAGGGTTGCCAATTTATGGAGGTAGCATGTACTTCTTTTTGTCGTCTTTCATTTCACTGTAATAAATTATTAAACTTGAGGTCAGGGAATTTTTGTTGTAGATTGTGTAAATTAATTATTGTGCGGTGTATCGATGGGCGAGAGGAGTTTGTATATTTTTGTTAAATTGGAGTGCAATTGAGAACGTTGAAAGAACGTGATCGAAGGTCATCGACGTAAATAATTGTGCTAACAGTTAATAGTAAAAATAATTTTGTCCTTTGCTTTTTACGTGTAGTCTTTTCAATTTTACAGTGAAAAAGTGTTGAACGCGCCATAAATAACCTACGTACCATGGTAAACTGTGAGTCGGTGAATAGAAATAGAAATTAAATACCGGGTGGTGTACATAAAACCTACTCCAAACGCAAAGTAGAATTTCGCAGTTTTATTTCACAATAATGTACATTTTAGTTACGTTTAGTGTGGTAGATAAACGGTGTATTTAACTCAAAAAGGCTTTAATTTGGAAAATTTACACGTTTACCGGCTTTTTTATCTCCGTGTGACATAGAACTTTAAAACTGTATTTTACGTTTGGGACCGGTTTTATATGCGCCAGCCAACGATTTAGTTCGTTTCATTCTGTCCTCACAGAGTGAAAACGTGTTTGGCTCAGTTCGATCTGCTCGACTCATTACCAAATCTGTCACACGAAAATTTAAAAAAATCCTGTTAGCAAGTGTCAAGCACGTGGTAAATTTACCAAGCATAGAAAAGTTGTAATTTATAAACCCAGAGACTATAATCCACAAATCTTACAAATACTTACAAATTTTATTCCTCTAATTTCACCGTTGTCATTCCCAAAATCATTCTCACACCTGAACATTCCAAAATTTGTTGCACATGTCACTTATACAAAAAAAAAAATTCCGAAGAAATTCGCTGTCGAGAAATCCGAAATCGCGTATTCCACAAATTTTTCAGCTATAGTCACACGAAGGCTTTGTCCCTCCACACGTGGATACACCAACACACTCTAAGAGCCACGTGTAAACTGTTAATCGTGTGAAAATTAACACTTGCCAGGGTAGACACTTTCGCCGCCTTTCTTTTGCAGCCAGACAACGCGGAGAGGGGCGGCGTGAAGAGTGCCGGGACGCGGAAAAGGGTGGAAAGCACGGCCGGTTGAAGTGGTCGAAAGCGGGAGCGAGAGGGCAAACATTTGGACCGCGATGAGAATTCACAATGCGACCTGGCACTCGCTGCAACTCGACGACTCGCCACAACATTATGTAACACCGCGTGTTGCGCTGTTACGTGTGAAAAACCACGGCTGGCTTGAGCCTCCGACACTTCCGCATCCGCCGCGAAACGGAACCTTCCAACACCCGTCCGCGGTTTCCACCCTCTTGCGAGAATGAATTATGCCAATTTCTCCGCTCTTTATTGTATATCGAGACGACGTTCTCGTTTCATTTTCAAGCGGATTTTTCGAGAATTTGCTCTTGGAGACTTTGAGTAGCTTGAAACCTAGTCATTTTTGGAAAATTGATAGAAACAGGGTTAAAATGCCTTTAACCCTTTCGTTACGGTAGGTTGAAGTGTGTAACGCGCGTGGTAGATGGCAAAATCTTCTGTTTTGGGGCTTTTAAATTTCAATTTAAAAAAATTTTTTAATTTACCATTTTCTTAAATTAAGGTGGAAATGCACTTAGGGCAAAAATGAGGGAAAGTGTGCCAGGTATTGACATTCTAATAACTAAATTTAAGCAAAATATAGAGCAAAGTCTTCGATTTGTGGTTTTCGTAGGGTATTTTTTTTTTGTAGCAATATTTTAACAGAATTTATTTATCTCCGATTTTTTGAAGATGAGACTTGTTCGACGATTGGAGTGTGTTTGCTTTTAAGCAGGGAAAAAGCTTGCTAAGAGGTAGTAGCGTGTGCTGTAACTTTGTTCAAGTCGTTCTTTGAATTTAAAGCGTAAGGAAGTTATGTTGTGTACACACTTAAGATTGATTCATACGAAACTAGTTTCTTTTCTGCAACTTTGTCAGAGCTCTTCGTTAAACTTTGGATAAGGGAAGAAAGGAAAGTGAAGTTGCGTAGAGGATTATACTTAATTCTTATTGCTAGCCGGCGACAAATTCTTGAAGCGATAAAACTTTCTACAATCTCGCTTAAACTTTCCCTTGAACTTAAGACGTGAGAAAACTGACTTATTTACACGTGTAATTTTAATCTTTAATCAAAGATGATTTTCTAACAACACGAATTTCTCCGTAGTTTCCATTTAAAATCTTTAAAGTATTAAACAAAGGATATCCACGAAGAATTACCAAGTAGCAATTTATGTTCGCGAAGATTCATTTCGAAATATTTACGAAAAATCTTCGAAAAATTGTGTATCGAGATGGTAAAAAGATGTCTGATTTACGTTTGAATTTTTTTTAATTCAATTTCTTTTTCATCTGTGTTTATTCTTATCGTAAAAGTTTGTAGAATTTCGAACCGGCAGCGGCTCATATTTCGCGAGAAGTGAATAAATGAGAAGAGAATTGAATTCTAAGGACGAAGGGAGCGCGATGGAAATTGAGACGGCGTGACTCTCGACTCTCTCACGAGCTGAAAAATTTCACCAACCCCATGATTCGAGGCAAGAAACTGTGGGGAGTGGGTGACGGTCGTTGAAAAGTATTTTCCCGTCGACTCCCCTTCAATCCTCATCCCCATCGATCTGACTCTTAAGTCCTCTTTTGAAATCGATACACTCTCCATATTCACCGAAAGTGAAAATTTCAAACGACACATTTCTTTAATCTTCCATTTTAATTTACAAGACTGAAGATCACCAAATCTAATTAATCTAATCTAGCACATTCGCACACATAGTCAGCAAAGGAAATCGCAAGTCAAGGGATTAAAAAATCTCTTGGAAACTATTTCCTCTCCCATCGGTGTTATTTCCATACAAAGTTTCCCCGCGCGAGGCAAACCCGCTTATGTTTTCCTCTAAATTAAAAAGCAGCGTCGCGCCAAAGGGACCGGAAGTTGGTCGAACCTCGCGTAAACCCTCCCACCTCTCGATCGGTCTGAAAACTTTGCGCGTTAGTCTTTGGAGCCCCGTTAGGATGCGGCAAAGCCGATAACCGGGCATCGAAAAACACAGATCGCCGGCAAATCCCGGTCGCGTGGAACTCTGAAATAATCCGAAGGGTTTTGGCGGAAGTTCGCGCAAGAAAAGCAGAAGAGGATCTCGAACGGGTTGGAAATCGAACGTACGGCGGGAGAGTGAAGGAGGGTGGGGAAAGGCGATCGAGGCCAGAACCTAAGCAGAGAAGGGAGAGAGAGATGCTGAAAATTGTAGGTGGCTCTCGAAGGTCCATGGCGTAGGTTAGAGAGGGCCGTGTGATTGGTCCAACGACCCGGACATCCGTCGCTTTGGAACTTGGTCCACCGTTAAATATGGCAACCGACGGGCCAGGCGACTAATGTGATTGCTGGCAGACTGTTAGAGGACGCTAAAAGCACCGTGTCGTAAACTCTACGTTCCGCGTGCACGTGGAATGAGGATGAGAGAGGGAGAGCCAGGGAGAGACGGGGAGAGACGATGAGTACACATAGACACGCGTGGCCTGCCGGCTACTGCCCCGGCTACCAAACTTCCCTCTTCCCTCGTAATTTCGTCCACGAATGAATTTTGTATCGACCAGGCGCGAATTTCCGATCGTCGACTTATCTCGTCTTCGTTGCCGGTGGGATTACCCGGTTGTGCGTTCGTCTTTTGTGCAATTTAACCCCTTGACTCGTGACTATGTATCTAAGCATCTGTTGTTTACTGTTTCACTAGTATTAGGTAAGAAAAGCTACTGCATTATAGATTGATTAAACTTGGTAATCCTCTGTCTCTGAGTTAGAGTTAAAATCTGTGTCACGAGGCTGACTCGTTGTTACAAGGCAAAAGGTTAAATACGTGTTTTTCTCACTTCTTTTTCTTACTAAAGAAGTAATAATGAAGAAACGAGTTCAGCGTAAATCTTGAAAGAATTTGCAAAGTTCAATAAGATGTAGAGAACGAAGTTACTGCGATTAGCTGAAGAGATGGCCGCTCTTTAGAGTGATAATTATCGAAGCTTGGAAAGTTTGTAATTAATGTTTTCGGTGACAGTTCGGGTATTTGATGGATGGAAGTAGCTCGTGATACCGTTTCAGTGTCGAAATCTGATCTATCATCGTTCGAATTCGGTTTAATGATATTTGTGCCTGACAGATACACCAGAAACTTGTCTATCGATCATTTAGAGCATAGATGAAGTTTGCGGGCGCACCGTGTATCTCTCACGCTGGGAAACTGTACAAAGATGATTTCCATTGTTCGTGAATAATTTGACTATAATCCATAGGAAAATAGTCCAAACCAATTTTGACATGTCGCCGGAATTTTTAAATCAATTTTTCAATACTTCCTGTTAAAAGTTACTCACAGTTAATCTCCACAACCAAGCCATAAAGTAGAGTTCGATGCTTACCTGAAACATTCAAGAAAAAGCCAGATTAATGATCGATCTACATCAGCAGCTAAGCTAAAACTTGAAAAAAACTATCAAGTTGTTGAAAACATCCACAAATCCTCCATGAAAATTTCACACGTTCCACTCGAAAGCCTCGATCTCTCTCAATTACAAAACCCTCATTCCGTAATAATTAACGAATCACCCTCGAAAACACCGCTCCGGGCAATTTCGATTTCTGTTAACAAATTTTCCAAGAGGAGACCGCTCGAGCACAGCACAAGCCGCGTCTAATCCAGCCTTAATCCTCTCTGAGGAAAATTCATACGCGACCCTAAACGTGCCTCGCTATCCAACGTTCGGCGCGAAACGTAATTTCTCGTCGGATTTCAATGTTACCCCCTGGCTCCGCGACCTTTCGTTCACTGGGTCAGACGGGGCAGGGAATAATCGCGGGGTATCGTTAATGTATTCTAGCAGGAATCCACGTCGAGTCCATAAAGCCGTGTTACCATAACCCCTTAATTGGCCCTCCCAGGAGCAACCGGGACGGTTCTAACGGTGCGTCGATGGTAAATTTATGGAACCCCAAGGTCCGGGGCTAATTCAATTACGGCTCCCATTAGGGCAAACTCTTCGTGGCCGCCGTTCTCTGTCATCCGCAGAGAAGGTTTTCTTGCGGACAGAGCGATGGGAGCCGCGGTAGCGCTGGGGATCACGGCCTCTTGCAAAATGTATGCACGTCCTCGTTCGACTGTGCCTCCAACTCTCGGGTTCACGCTCGCGGTCGTGCTCGTTACGTTATTTTTGAAATATTACTCGACGTGGCCAAGCATCCTGGTAATTTCGAGTGGTTTGGGTGCGTGCACACGCGAAGGGTTTCGCAGTTTCTTTGCTGGCTTTTCGAGTACAGGTGAGGTAGTAATTTTCGGTTGAAATGCAAGAGGTTCAAGGAGAAATTCTATCCCTGCTGGAATATTCTTTTTATTTAAAAAGAACGGAAGTAAGTAGTAACTTGAAACTGATTGAAATAATGCTGCAAGGGAGTTTGTAATTTCATTTCGCGCAAGGTTGCACGATCTTCCTCGTCTGTTTTTGGATGCTTGTATTTTTAGAATATACTGTCGAGTATTCGGTCAAAAATTTGCTGCTAAGGATACTTAGTTGATACGATAGAATAATTATTTTATTAAGAAAGAAGCTAAGTAGCAACTTAAAACTGATTGAAGTAATACTGCATTAGGAGTTTGCAATTTTATTTTACGTAAAGTTACAGTATCCTTCTCGTTTATTTTTGGATGTTTGTATTTCTCGAATATATCACGTTCGACTGAAAGCTTTCTACCCAGAGGTAGTTAGTGTAAATGGAAAATGTTTACACGCGCACGCTTCTGTAATATTAAACGAGTTCTCCTGAAATTAATCGCAAATATATTTAAGTGATTCAACAGCGTGCCTAAAGTTGTACTTGTTAAATGTATGTCTTGTTTAAATATTGGTAGATTTAAAATCCACGTGGTTCACTCCGAAGAGGATAATTGAATATTATTCATACCGGGTAAAATAATTAAAGCACAGACATCGCTCGGTAGAATATCCTATTAATGTAAAAACCCTGGTAGGTTCTGGTAAATGCTGGTATTTTGAATTCTCGTATTTAGGTTTCTCTCGGACATAATACCGTTCGTAACACACTCTCGGTCATTTTCTATAAATTTGTTAGCAGAAGGTTTTTTAATTCACACCGAAATAACTCGCGCTATTCGTTTGTACGTGTATAAATATGTACTCGCGTCAAGTCATTTTTATTTGAAAGACTTAAGTGTGGGTGAATAACACGTGGTTGAAAGTTTAATACGAATATATTTGATAATAACTATTGCACAATAACGATAACGATACATTAAAGGGAATATTAATAACCTGAACCATGCTCTCTTATACGCTCTCGCTCTCTTTGTTTTCATTAACAACGCGGTTCTACTGTTTACCCGCTGTTTCTCTCTAGCACACTCCCCGTTTCCCCAATCTCGAGTCGATTCGAGTATCAGCCATAGATCATGTCTATCCTAGATCACACGACATTCACGGCATCACTCACAACATATTATTGAAACCAAATCCACATTAAGAAGTCTACTTAAATAGACCATTTTACCAGAAATAAGGCATTTAACGAACAAATATTTTTATTTCCACGGCTGTAATTACACTAAAAATTAAATTAACATCTTTTCCGCAAGGGAAGAAACGATTTCAGTAGAGCATATAGACGAAAAGTCAGCCAAGATAGAATTTCTACAGAATCACTATGATTCAACGTGAACAATTAACTCATTTATGACTGTTGATCCCACTGGACCAAATTAAATAAGAAAAATACAAATTTCACACATGTGTTGTGACAAAATGGTACAAAACGGTGCCCAAATTCTGAAAGGATGGAATCACGAAACTCCCAAATGGCAAATACACCGTCTCTAAATTTCACTTTAAAAAACGCTACAAACTTTCGTTCCAACCGAAAGTTCCACTGTAAACACAGCTCGAGATAAGAAAATTAAATTAATCCGAAAACCGATTATAGATTGTTAATTCGTCGCGCGAATACGCCCGAGCGACGTCCGCGTAAAAGCCTGCGCTGCCCTTTCCCCGTCGTTTATCCGGATAATAACGATTAATAAAGTGGCCATCGTAACGGGGAACGATGAAACGTATTCATTTATCCAGGTTGAAACTTTGACGCGAGTACGTTCAGCCTTTTACAGCGTCGTTCTCGAACGGCCGCCTACGATCTACCGAATTATACGCGCGCGTTCCGAACTCCACACGGGTTTGTTCGCATAATAGAGGCTCGGGGCTACGGGCGGGGAAACTCCTCACAGATTACGCCCCGTCGTTTCCAGCGGTGCTCCACGTAAAAGTCTTTTACGATCCGCTTGTTCGGCACGCGCTCTCTTTCTCTCTCTCTCTCTGCACAAGTCGTTCAACGACAAACCGCTCCCTTCCTCCACTCCGCTCGACAGTTTTTCGCGGAGGCGATCACGGCTTTGGATAATGACAATATCAATCATAAAGGGCTCTTACGACCGAGCTTAAACGTCGTAAGAAAGTTGCTCCGGTGACTCGGCCCTCGATGAAAATAATCCCTGTGGCTCGTGTCGCGGACTTTTACAAGTCTTTGATCGCACGAATCTTCCTGCAGGATTATTGTCGGGTAGATACATGCACGAGGTGTCTCAGTTGTAACGGACGTGTAAATTATTTTCTTGCCGTTGAATGGAAGAAAACCTGACTGAAGAGTCTGTGATAAAGCAAAGAACCTCTCTAAGGTTGTTTCGAAGAAGTCTGTTTTTTAGCACTCCTCTTAGTAATTTTTTCATATTTTCAAGAACACTGGAAATAATTATAGACATTCTGTGTACGTGGGATGACGACTGCGAGTTTGAGAAGTAAATGATAAGTGAGGTAAGTGAGTGTGAGGAGGTTTTTGCGATACTAGTGATGATTTGATTGTATTCCGTAGGGAGAGATTAAGATATGTTTCCTTGTTCGTTAAAATTGCGAGTAGCTTTTGTGTAACTTGACCCTTTCGCGACCAGTGGGACGAGTACTCGATCACAAATTAATCTCAATTTAGTGTCCATTGCAGAAGAAGGTGATCGGTAGATAAATAGGAAATTCTTTAAAAACGTAATTCGGGCACTAAAGGGTAAAATAATTTTTAATTCTAAATTGAGATAATTGTTGTAACCTTAACAATCAAAGGCTGAAAAATACTTCCCTATTTAGTGTAATTTTGTCTCACATTTCACGTTAGGAGAGTTTAAATCGTATAAAGTAGTGCGTCAAAATTTTCCAAGCTTTTTCAGTAGTATAGAATAAATATAGGCGTACATGAACGCGGGTTAACGCACTAAATAAGTTTCGTTAAAAAATTGAGATAATTGTGACATAAATAATCAAAGGCTGAACAATACTTGCCTATTTAGCATAATTTTGTCTCACATTTCACGTTAGGAGAGTTTAAATCGTATAAAGTAGTGCGTCAAAATTTTCCAAGCTTTTTCAGTAGTATAGAATAAATATAGGCGTACATGAACGTGGGTTAACGCACTAAATAAGTTTCGTTAAAAAATTGAGATAATTGTGACATAAATAATCAAAGGCTGAAAAATACTTGCCTATTTAGCATATTTTTGTCTCATATTTCACGTTAGCAGAGTTTAAATCGTATACCGAAGCCTTTTCAGTAGTATGGAATTAAAAAAGGCGTACGTAAACGTAGATTAAGACTCCAAGTAAGGTGCAACGCTTTAATAGAATTTAGCAAACTGTATACATTATAAATACACGCGTGAATCGTTAACAAAACTACAAAGACAAGGAAAATGTCGCCACCTTTCATCTAACTTTGCCATTTAGCCCCAAGTGCAATATTCGCCGAACTTATTCCAGAAACTGCACCTGAACGAATGAACTTCCGTTTTACGCGTGGATTTCTAATCGTTATCGTAACGATGACTAAATATCACCCCGGGTCACGCCAGCTATTATCAGAAATGCTACATTCCGAGCGAAAGAGTACTCTCGCGTCAGAAACTCGATAGATTCTTGCGGGCAGAAATTCTTCGAGGGGGCGAGAGATTGCAATTAAAGGAGGATAAATGCGTTCCGTCTTGAACGGAAGGGAAGAACGGTAAATTTGTTAGGGAGAGAGAGAGAGAGAGAGAGAGAGAGAGAGTGGCTGAGTGAACTTCCATCTTTGTGTCGCGGCTCTAATGATTTCTCTCATTAGGCAACGTTACTTAGCGCAGCGACGCGCAATCGAGTTTAATTAATTACATTTGTCGTTTTCGATTATCCTGATTTCGCGGCGATCCGGGGCTCTCCCCTTCCTCTTTCACGTTTCAGGATAAACGCGCTACAAAACAGCCAGCGCTTAACATCTTTCTGCCATAGATCTCAGCGAACATCTTCAATTTATCCGCTCCGATTGACGAAACTTCGAGCGTCTTTCGTTAAGGTGCCGTAGTGGATCTTGTTTAATTTATGCACTTTCGGAAGCAGAAAATTGCGGTATTTTAATTCGAGAAATGTTCAATCGCGTAAGTTTGCAATTACTTGTGTTTTGAATTTAGTAAGTCAGGTAACTAAACTGGTAAAATTTACTACTGTAGTTCGAATTCATTTAGAAATAAAAATACGTTTAATGTGAAGCTGAATTCAACTGAGATTCAGAGATTAAGATTTGTCAGCACCGCCGCCAGAAGAAATGTAAAGGATTTAGTATGGAAATAACTCAGAATTTCATAGTGAAACGAGTGAAAGAAGGAGAAGTTAGCTTTTCTGCAACCTCACTTTTTATTCTTTACAGCTGCAGATGCTTTACATGTACATATATTTTTTTCTATTCTGACGGACATGCATGTAGCGTGCAGGTGTATCTCTGACGCGTTCCAATTTATGGCAACGTAAACCGAAAAAAAAAAAAGAAGAAAAATGAAATATCGTGTCGGGAGATCCGTTTAATAAAGACTAACGCGTTTTTCATTGTTAGTCCGTTTAACATGACTTTGAAAATATCGTTTCGGAAGAATTGCCCAGTTCTGGGACAACAAAACGACAACTGGAAACAACTGGACACTGGGAAAAAGGCAAATGCAAGGGAATAACGACACTTTCGATCGGGACGAATCGACAATCGAACGTAGAGCCACTCTATTTCGCGTATATAAGTCTTACAAATTTCGCAGTGAACGATTTTTTCTTCTTCCTTCCCCCTGCGTGTGAGATACACTGGTCAAATGGCTTTGCGTTTCCCGCTTTTTCGCGCTTTCACAAACATTCGCGACATGGTATCCAATACGAACGTAAACCGAGATCGGGTCCGCGTATTCTTCTGACGGAAATTCCTCCTTTTAATTGTGAAAAATCTGATAGGAGATTTCTTTTATTTTAGTTTAATCTGACACCAAATCAACTGGATTCCACCGTCGTTACGTTTGTTTCTCCACTGTTAACCATTGGTGGGGTACAAAAGAAACGGAGTTTCAGTGACAGGGACAAATTTTTAGTATCCCCTAATTTTTCTGAGAGAAAAATTAATAAATCTATAAAATTCTGTAACTTTAGAAATCTCCGAAGTCATGAATTTCCAAAATTATCAATATTGCAACTTTAGAAATCTCCAGAGTCATCGATATTGCAACTTTAGAAATTTCCAAAGTCACCAAATGCATCGGTAAATCCTGAAAAATTCGAAACGATCCCAAGATACCTGTAAGATTCGAGTATTCGAGGTTTTTCTTCAGTTACAATAACGCAATAATCGAAATCTCTCGCCCAGCAACGAGCTACTAGCTCCCTACCACTCTGAACCGAAATTCACAAAGAAACTATCGTAGAGAGCTCTCGTGGAGCGATCAGAAATCTTGAGGATCGGATCGAATCGACACACCTTGATCCTCGAAAGGCAACAAAGGCAACGTGGCAAGGCGTCAGCGAGCAATTGCTAACGAATTTATTACACGATCGTGCCCCCAGATAATAAATCGAGTCCGCGCCGTAAGAGGTTCGACGGAAATTCATCCGTGGCATCAAAAGGAGAAAGAGAGAAAAAAGCGACTGAACCTTAATTGCGAACGGTCAGGCAGTCTTTCAGGTTTCCGGATACGCTCTATATATAGTATATCCTACGTACATACACAGGGTGTCCCATTGAAGTCGCGAATATCCTCGAAACTATCCAGGTTTCGAATAAAAAATGAACGACTTCCAAGGAGACACAATTATCTCCTAAATTAATAGCCTTCTGGCGTAAATAACTTTCGTACTCTGTTAAGAAACGACGAAGGAAATTGAAGAAATTCATTTGTAACGAACGACAAGCTGCATCGTTCCGTTTAAAAAGAAATTGATCTTCGGCAAGGTGTCATAAATCAAAAATTTCAATTTTCATATTATTTCTTGGAGTACCTTCTAAATACAAGAAATCACCATCAGAAGAATTATTTGTAGGCATTTTGGGACGGTTTATGGCTTGGCCTGCGCTTCTTGGCGAGTGACAAACACCAGACCCAAAACTACTTTGCACGACATCCTGATTTGAGTAAAGTTCATTAGACCACCTCCTACATATTAACACGTTGAGTGCCACGTCAGTCACCGGTGACTGACACTGAACTTTCCGTTCAGGCCGCGTCAGCCACCGGTGACCGACAGTGTAAAATATGATATAAAACTAAAAAATTTGGCACATAACGTGTTGAATGAATGTCTATAAGCATTTCATTCTAAACGTAAATATCTTCTACTGCGATAAGAAACAATGGCCCTAATATATTTACACATCCGTATCGAGTATATTTCAATCTGTTAGTAGTGCGCTTCTAAGCAGCGCGTGTGGCCTGACGGGGATTTCCTTAAGAATTCGCGTGGCGCTCAACCTGTTAAGGGTTGAATTGTAATACTTCAAGCGACTAAATTTTAGCTGATGTATATTTCATAATTCTGTAATTAAGTAATTTCCTTTTCGTTCTTTCCATTTTCAAAAATTTCATATCTTCGACTTGTGATATGTCCCCGACATATTCACCTACAAAATAAGCTACTCAAATCGTTCAACTCTTTTCATTCTCCTCAAAATCATATTTTCGACTGGTAACAATCCTCTTCGCGTTGATCTATAGAAAAACCTACAAATATGAAATTACATCGCTATCGAGGTCATTCAACTTTCACACGAAACGTCTGTTTTCAAGATATTCTTCGGGATCGATTAAAACGGCACACCCTGTACATAGCAGGCGAACCTGATCCTTTCGTTTAATACCATCGATTCAGTAGGGGGCAGACTATCGCTCGGGGAACGAGCAAAAGTCGCCGCTGGTTCGAGTAGCTACGATCGTTAAATCCCCGACCTCATCGACGACTTAACCACCCCTCGAAGCCGGAAGAGATAGTGGCCATTCACGGGGCTGAATGAACTTCTTGCCAGGACTGTTTCGACGCTGCTAGACGCTGCCTTTTATACCGAGGCTGCCTTGGATCTGACATTTCCCATTAAACTTTCTCCGACCTTGTCACCTCGTCGTCATAATTTCACGTTCCACGGATTACTTTAATCCGGCGACTCTTGGTTCCGTTAACTTGGCCGAGATCGCCGGCCGTAGAAATCGGGACGGTGAATGTTTCACGGCAATTATTGATATTACGGACGGTCGCACTTTGCTAGGATTATTTTGGACGTTAGCGAGTCTTCGCGGGGATTGTAGTTTATTTTTGTGCGTTTCAAGCGACGTGGCAAAGTGATCGTTAGGTTTGTAATAATGTTCTTCTTGCAATGGTGATATTGCGAGATGGAAATCTGGAACAGAGTTGGTGGATAAAATTAGGGCAAAGGTGATTTTAGGTTCATTGACAAAGTGGTTTTCTTCCCTCGTGAAAGAGTTAGGAAAAAATTGAAATTTTGAAGATTCTGCAGTTCGGAAGCCTTACCATTGAAATTGCTGCAAAATATATAAAAAATTGTGAGAAATTAAAAATTTTATAAAGGATTGTTTTTTAAATGGTAACTAAATATTCACATGGTGAATTTGTTTATTGTATTTAGCTTAAACAATACTTTGCTATTGAAAGGACGATGTGAAATGTTACTTGGATGTGAGTACTTAGAAAATATTGATTGGAAAATATATAGCGGTTGTTGAAAAATTTAAAATTTGATGTATAATAATACACGTGTGATCGCGTAAGTATGTCGACTAATTTTGTAACTGAGAGTGCACTAGATTTTAAACACTCATCTTCGTAAAGAAGCCTTCTCAATTACTTTAATCATTTCGAAAATGAAGCACCGCCATTCGAGGAGAAGTTCAGCGAGTTCCAAATATAAAAACTTTAATTAGGTCTACGAGTGAAAAATAAAAAAGTCGAGCATAATGGAGGATTGTGCTGAAACCTTGGCAAGGATTCAACAACGAAAATCGTCTTACCTATCGATTACCCAGAAACCATGAGAAATGCCATTAAAGCGTGAAAAACGAGGTTGAGGAGAAGCTACGGGTTAAAAAAAAAAAAGACAAGAAAAATCGCGTGTGCATTTAAAACCCCATGTATATCACACCGCCATACCAACTGTGAAACCGCAACTAATTTTCCCAGTGTCACCACCATTTGTACTTTCCATCACAGCCAACCTTAATTCGCCTAAAGCAAAACTCTCACGAATGCCATATTTTGTATTCGGACTACTGGCTAAAATTTTCGATTTTTCGATTGTCAATTTATACTAATATCGAATCTGTTATTAATTCTTTATAAATTTAGAATTAATTTGGAATTAGTTTTGCAAGGCTCGGTGGATCAGAGTAATAAATAGTTCTTAAAGTTCCTAAATTTTGCAAGGGTCAGTATCAATTTTCCTTACTTGGGTAAATTAGAGTAATAAAATCTCTAGAGTTCCCAAATCTCGAATTAACACTGCAGGGCTTAATAGCAATTTTGTTCGTTTGAGTAGATTAGAGTAATAGAAAAATTCGTTAAGTAATTCTTATAATTCCTAAATTTTATCTAAAAAATTCTTATCTAAATTGCAACGCACAGTAAAATTCCCAAATTTTTCTACAGAAATCTTCCCTAAATGGCAAAGCACAGTGAAATTCTCAATTTTTCCGCAGAAATCTTCCCTAAATTGCAAAGCACAGTAAAATTCCCAATTTTTCCGCAGAAATCTTCCCTAAATTGCAAAGCACAGTAAAATTCCCAAATTTTCCCTAAATTGCAAAGCACAGTAAAATTCCCAAATTTTCTGCAAAAATTTTCCCTAAATCCCAAAGAACAGTAAAATTCCCAAATTTTCCGCAAAAATCTTCCAAAAATCGCAACGCACAGTAAAATTCCCAAAAATCTTCCCTAGATCGCAACGCACAGTGGTCCCAAAGAAACTTCCAGCCAAGACTTACCAAAGATACCTTAAGATCGTTGAAAACCGTCGCGTATCAGGCTCAACGGGAAAAATTTAATTAACCGTAAGAATGGAATCGAAAGTTGATCGTATAACGGTGTCCCGAATCGTTGGCATGGATCCAGCCGCGAAAATGGCCTTAGCCGTCTAGGAGGAGAGAAGCGGGCGGGAAAAGACGAGCAGGAGGGAAGATCTAAAGAGGGAGGGAGGGATGGGTGAAGAACAAGAGGAGGCGTACGGTCTTTAACGTTGAGGTAGGACAGGTCTAAGCTTTCTACCGACTAGGTCCTTCGGCTCCACTCTCTTACCCTCGTCCTCTTCTCTTTTTTCTTCCTGCGGCATCTCGCGCGCCGGACGACGCTGGCTTCCACGATGGGGAAATAGGGAGGGGCGACAAGAAGCAGCCCGTGATTTAGTGCACGGCCGCAGTGCGCTTCTTACAGGATCGCCGCGCCGCCGGAGAGAGCTGAGATAGCGACGGGAAAGAGGGAAAGCCCGAGACGGACGATTTTAAAGGGAGATGATGGCTATTACATATTTCTCCTCTGTCCTTTGAAGGGGATGTGCTACATCCTTGAAATTGTATACGGTTTCTTTGGGAACAGTGGACAGGAGCGTACACTATCGGTCAAAAGTTCGGGACCACTTGTGTCGAATTTTACGACAATATTAAATTTCACACCTATTTTGTGAACTTAATTCAACGTAATTTGGAATACTTTGTTTTGGTAGATTAGAGGAACGGACAATTTAATAGATATTTGTTAATTGTTGAAGTGTTAATTTCTTTGTGGAAAATTTTCATGTAGCTTGCGATGCACAGTGGACTTAAACTTTTGATATTTTGCAGGACTCGATTTATACGATTGTTTGATCGACGGTACTCTATTCTCTGTGCGATAAATTGTAGAGATTCTGATGATTTAATTTAATGTAATTTATTTTCTTTTAATAGATCAGAGTGACAACAAATTCTTTAAATATTTGTTACGAGTCGAAGTTGCGAACTCCTTTTTGAAAATTCTTTACATAAAACAGAGTGGTCCTAAACTTTTAACCGGCAGTGTAAGCATTTCATATTTTCGACTGATCATACTCTATTGCATTGTTCCCTTCTTTTTATGGTAAATTGTAGGGTTTCGAATGACATAGTCTGCAATGTAACTGTACAATTATTGCCATACACTTTAATACCGGTTTCATATTAATCCCATCACTGTACCGACAAATATTTGCTTGTTCCAGAAACAAATAGACTCGAGTGATACAGAGAATGCGTTCTGAAAAACCTAGACCATTTCGCGTCGATATTTTCAGCCGTTTCCGTGATACAGCGCCATTTAAAATGTACACGAATGTCATTCTGAATGCTCGAAATGCTGTGACCTAGTTTCTCCCCTGTAAATGCGTGCGTCGCCACTAGCGATAGTAGAAAAGTGCTGACTCCGCGTCTGTCGCTGACTAGCGCACGTGGACCGTGCTAGGGATAGGTCAGTGAAGATGTGCGAGAGAAATAGACGGAGATATCGAAGTGCTCGAAACCCTGTTTCACTTTAAACCAGGCCTGCTTATGAAGTTGCTCTATTTGACGTGGTCAGACAAACGTGATCATGGAAACGATGTTGGAGCGATAGACTGCGTCTACTTTTGGGCAACGAGCACTGTATGATCGTAGTAGTGGTTGCACTGTCTAAGAGCGAGGACTACGATTCGAAGATTAATAACTAATTGTTTAGGAGAAGTTTGTGAACTTTTAGTACCGAGGAATGAAGTATGGATCTTTGGGAAGATAGCAGAGGAGGAGAAATTGGCAGTAGTCGGTAGTTTTTTGTTCAGAACAAAGTAAACGGAGAGTAATTCTAAGAAATATACATATTGGGTGCCTCGTTTTAATCAGTCCGTGCAATTATCTCTTGAAATATTTGTTGTTTGAAAAATATTTCACGTAGAAGTTATTTAAGGAGGTGCAGCTTCACGTAAGGATGGGATTTATTGGAATTTTTTCAGGTTTACAGCCTAGTAAGGAGTGGCTTGGGAATAATCACTGCAAATAGTTGTTATCGGGGACTGGAAACATTATCACCGGCTGCATACTTTAAATCGAATGATATTTCAACGGGAGGAACGTTGGAAATCGCGCAGTTTATCATTGGAAGAGTTGCATTTGGGGATTCTGAGAAAAACCAGATGGAGGATTGTTCTGCTGCGCCTGCCGCTCGTGTTTAAAGTGGAAGGACCCAGAGCATCGTCGAGAGCACCGTCAAAAATGAAGTATAACAGGTTAGTTGGTTTTTAAGAAAGAAATTCTTCGAATTTTGTGCTGTTAATAATAGTTATTGTAAGTTAGAGAGTAATTGCATGTAGTAAGCAGTTTAAAATTTGTGTTTAAAATAAATTTTTTATTGTGATGACGTTACAAGTAATGTAGGCAGAGAAATGAAGTTTCTGCATCATTTTTAAGTACTTCGATTGTAGAATAAGTAGCGTTTCTTGTTAAATAACAATTTAGATGATTGTTTATGAATATTGTTAGTCTTAAATAATATTATCGTACGCTTTAACTTGATAAAGCAGCTCGATATATTAATTTTCCTTTGATTTAACCGTTGTATTCAGTGAATCAGTCGGAAATTGTTTATAACTTTTATTAAAAATTAGCAAAATTAATGTTCTTCGCGTTGGCAGAAACCACCAGGAATACGTTTCCATCGAAAAAATCGAAAAAATCCCGAAATTCGAGCGAAAACTACGAAAATTAAGGTAAGATTTCGAAATTCGCGCGAATATACTCGTTCGGTGCTAGAGTCCTCGAGAATTCCTGGAATTTTCGTCATTTCTCGGAAATGACCAAATTTCCGAGAATCGAGGCGATTCCAAGAATTGACCAGTGGGCCTTCGAAAATTTCAGTCCTCGAGAATTCCTGGAATTTTCGTCATTTCTCGGAAATGACCAAATTTCCGAGAATCGAGGCGATTCCAAGAATTGACCAGTGGGCCTTCGAAAATTCTATCATATCATGTTCGCCTATTAGAAAGTCGATTTTCGGCCGAAGGGCCTTCGAAACTTTCAGTTCTCGAGAATTCCTGGAATTTTCGTCATTTCCGAGAAATGACGAAATTTCCGAGAATCGAGTCAATTCCAGGAAGTGACCTCCTGTCACATCATGTTCGCCTATTAGAATGTCGATTTTCGGCCAAAAATTTTCGAAAATCG
>NW_017100941.1:30020-38965 GCF_001263275.1 Habropoda laboriosa
AGACCCTTCGGCCGAAAATCGACTTTCTAATAGGCGAACATGATGCGATAGGAGGTCGCTTCCTGGAAGTGACTCGATTCTTGGAAATTTCGTCATTTCCGAGAAATGACGTGAATTCCAGGAATTCTCGAGGACTGAAATTTTCGAAGGCCCATTGGTCAATTCTTGGAATCGCCTCGATTCTTGGAAATTTGGTCATTTCCGAGAAATGACGAAAATTCCAGGAATTCTCGAGAACTGAAATTTTCGAAGGCCCACTGGTCAATTCTTGGAATCGCCTCGATTCTTGGAAATTTGGTCATTTCCGAGAAATGACGTAAATTCCAGGAATTCTCGAGGACTCTAGCACCGAACGAGTATATTCGCGCGAATTTCGAAATCTTACCTTAATTTTCGTAGTTTTCGCTCGAATTTCGGGATTTTTTCGATTTTTTCGATGGAAACGTATTCCTGGTGGTTTCTGCCATTAATGTATCCACTTTTGCAACGGGAAATTGTTTAAACAATGGGTTTTTTGCAAAAACAAATGGATTTGGAGTGTAACGGAGCAATAAATAGACTGTAAAATGCTGTAAAACAATACTGGTATATTGTAACCTTTTGTAATATACATTTTAAACAATAATTTTACAATAAACAATCGATTCATTAACAAATAATTGCATTTCTTCAGTTTTCCCGATGTTCAAGTCCTTTTCTTGATTTCTAGGGTGTCCTGGAAGCTCCATCTGTAATTCATACGCGAAGAACATTAATTTTGCTAATTTTTAATAAAAGTTATAAACAATTTCCGACTGATTCACTGAATACAACGGTTAAATCAAAGGAAAATTAATATATCGAGCTGCTTTATCAAGTTAAAGCGTACGATAATATTATTTAAGACTAACAATATTCATAAACAATCATCTAAATTGTTATTTAACAAGAAACGCTACTTATTCTACAATCGAAGTACTTAAAAACGAAGCAGAAATTTGATTTTATTACCGTTTCTGAGAATTATTAGCGTATCTTGTTAAATAACAATTCAGGTCGTATGTTATCATTATTGGAAGTATTAAATAAATTCGTTGCAGGATTTAACTTAATAAAACAGCCGAATCCCAATATCTTACAGTCACGCATTTCTTCATTGGTAGAGTTTCCTTTGGAGGTTGTAACAGAAACCAGAGGGACTGTTCTGCTCGTTGTCAATCTGCCGTCAGCGTTCAAAGCGGAAGGATCCAGACTGTTTCAGGCCACCACAGGAGATAACAAAAGGATTTCAATATCACGAAAAATGAGGAAATATAGTTATTTATGCGAAAACCAATTATTTATTGTAAAAGAAACTGTACAAAATGTATTTTACAAAAGGTTACAATATACCAGAGTATTGTTTTACAGCATTTTACAGTCTCGTCATTTCTCCCTTACACACCACACCCATTACCCATTGCGTAACATTCATTCTTAAATAATATTCCATTACAACATTAAATAAACTACATCCGGATATCGTTAGGAACGCGTTGCAATCGAAAAAATTTTGAAACTCCAGCGAACGGCGTCGAAAATTACGCGAAAATAGCGTCGAGAATGTCGACTATTTAGGCACGTGTTGAAAAAAGCAACGGATGGTGTAAAATGCCTCACGAACGTACCAACACGTGCCTATCCACGATCCTGCACTCCCACTACAACCGTTGTTCCTCACTTCTTTTACGGCTATCGACGTCATTTGCTCCGACTACTGTTCGCAGCTTTGCTCCGGGCAAAAAACAGCACTCTTTCTCCCAAAACGGCTGACCGAGCGGCCTCGATGTAGAGATATCCAGAAACAGCAATCCACGATGTATAAGAAGTTTCCCATTCTTCTGTCTTCACATTTATCGAACAGTAGCCTTTAAAGAAATTACCCGTTTCGTAAAAATATCACAAATTCTTCTCAATACATACAAATTAGTTCACTGTTCCACATCGACGAAGAAACATTGTTAAACAAAACAGACACACAGAGAAAGAATACACATAAATATCGCTGGATCGAACTTCTCTTGGATTTTCCGCAACGAAAACCCAGAAAACGAGAAATTCCAATTTCAACTTTATCCTCGGCTTGAAATTCGCTACCGGTCGATGAAATTAATCCCCCTCGTCGAATATTCATAGTTTTACACGAAAGACGCCCAAGCAAAGGATCACAGAAATTTCATCCGTGCTGCTCCAGCTACAATCATCACACAAAAGGTACAGCACGATTTTGTATCCGCATCCACCGGGCCCGATGTCCATTTTCCTATCCTTTTCACCCCGCTATCCCTCGTGCGGAAAACAGATACGGAGTGCTAGCTTGAAAGCACTGGGGATCGTTAAAAGTCTCCAATTACCGGGCGGGAGTCGTGAACCTCTCCGAGGAAGTCCGTCTGCAGTTGCAGCTGGAGCTTGGGTCGACAATCGCGCCACGTTTTCCAGCCTCGAACGATGCTGCCCCTCTAAACTTCCACTTTTCTCTTATTCCAACCGTTTCTTTCTTCCTCGTTTTTCCTCTCGGCTATCGTTCCTCTTCGTCCAAGAAGCGTTGTAATCGGCGACAACGTCGATACCTTCCGTGAAATCGTGAGAAGTGGACTTTCGTTCGTGGACACTCGTCGGAAACACTTTCGACGATATCGCTGCTACAGGAACGATAGCTTGGAGACAGGTATTCGGCGAAATTCATCTCACGATTAAGACACAAAAACAACTATAAATTTCTCTGCTCTGTATGTGGTACTAATTGCCAGCAGGCCTAATTGATGGTCAATGGACGAGTTCTCATCATGCTGCTGAAAACAGCATCCTAGTCACCAAATTAGCTCGTAGATATGTATTCTGATTGCTGATAAAAAGAACAAAAGAAACATCGATGCTGTCTCTATAACTCTCGCTTTGTGACTCTATCTCTCTGACTTCTTCTCTGTAACTCTATAAATCTTTGTTATTCTTTCACTCTCTTTCGATCACGTCCACGGAAATTTTTCAGTGGTCACGCACTCTTTGTTCACTCTCACGCTCCAAACACTTTTCATTTACTCCTCTATCGCTCAAGTATTCTCGTTCGCGAAACATTCGCACAAAAAATCCTATGAAACGTCTATCTCTCTGGTCCGATCGCTCTTCATTCGCAGATCTATCTCTTAGATATTTACAATTGCAATCTATCATTACCGCACAATTGTCACTGTTTCAACGAAGAATAAATTTTCTAACGTGTACGACGAAAGGAAACAATGTGAGCTGGGAATGAAGTTGACGATGTGTGCAAGTCTGACAAGTAAATGGGACATTTACTCGTTGACAAATTGCCGTGTATCTATTTGCAGACTATCTATTTGCGAGGAGCAGGTAAAATTTGTAATACAGCAGAAATTACAGGGATCTGTAATATCGTAGATAAATGTGTATTTCAATCATACGATATGTGCACCGCCGGCTGTTGATTGTCTATTAGAAAGCAATAAGCAGCGAGAGAGTCGCTTTCAGAGATCGTGACTGAGCGGACGTATTTGATCTATGATCCAATAAATCGCAGTGGTTTCTGAAATTACGCGGTTATTCCAGACGCCACGTCAAATTAATAATCGTAAGCGTAACTGCATCATTGGGTAAGAAAGGTTAATCAATACTGCTGTCCACTCGATTACTCCAATTCTCGCTTAGAACTGTTAACATCGATCCAAGAACACCGAGATGTATCATCAATTGCACGATACTTAAACGCAAAAAACATAAACAAAATTGAAATTTCAGAGGATCCACTCGTTCCAAGAATACCTAAAACTTACTTATTCGTCGCGAATATCCTTTAGCGCGCAGACTAAACAATGAGACAAAAATGCAAATTTCCCAAAAACACGATTCCCTGGAGAGCTCCAATTACAAGGTCGCTCTTTCCAAAAATACCGAAAACTTGATCGAAATTTCACAAGATCCACTCGCAAACCTAACTCCCGCGAAAGCTCCAATTACAAAGTCACTTGTTTCAAAAATATCTAGAACCAACTCGAACCTCGAACAAGTGAGAGAGAGAGAGAGAACACGTTAATCTATTTCCCACGCGGAATTATTCATTTGTCGAGAATATTTCACGCGAGCATGAAGCGCGCGTGTAGAGTAGTCGCGTAGCCTAGTAGACAAGCAGATATGCAGTCCAAACTGAAGTAGTAATATAGGCTGTGCAATATATCCGCGTCAGGTTGACCAATGCCCTGTCCAAGCCGCCATACATCAACTGCTGTATTGTGGCCACTTCGGATTATCCTGGCTTTGAAACGGCTACGATTTCGAATTTCCACACGGCGACTTTCGCCACGTTTCCGCCGGCTTCAAACGTTCGTCTCTCCGCCGCCATTCATTTCGACGCATCGTATTCCGCCGGCGAATCCACAGGCCCCGGGATCTGCATTTTTTCATTTTCATCGGGTTTCTGCTGTGATCTTCAATGGAACACAGAGAGAAGGGCCCGTAGACGCGATTTGTCTACACCAGATGGGGGAATTTCGAAATTGGAACGCACGTTCGATCTACTATTTTTTGAACGATTGCTTGTTTGCTCTTTGTCGTTTGCTTCTCGATTATACGGGACAAAGGGGGGATGATCGAGGTGACAGAGAAGATGGAAATACTGAGTGTTCTCTTGGACGAATTCTTTGTTTGCTTGCTGTGTGTGCTCGATGCTTAGAAATAGGAAGCCTTTTTTCTTAAGGTTAGGACGAGCTTGCTCGAGCTGGTTGTACGAAAAGTCGAGAGAAATTTTATCAGCTTATGCTTCTTTGCTCTTTGTCGTTCGTTTGTCGATTATCGGGACAATGGAGGGATTAAGGTGACAAAGAAGATGAAATACCGAGTGTTCTGTTGGAGGAATTCTTCGTTTGCTTGCTGTGCGCTGATGGTTAGAAGTTTACTCGTTGTACGAAAAGTAGAGAGGAATGAGTTTTCTAGTCTTTTCACTTATTAATTTTACACTATTCAGTGTTTGTATCTATATCAAGCTTCCATGATTTAGTTTAACTGGGTATTGAAACCTCATTCGAGAAATTACACAGTCCGTCTGAGATACCATTGACCTATACTACTGAAACTGCGAAAGAAGTTACTTAACTTGATGCAAAAATCTTCTCGTCTGTTATCACAATAAAATATTTCTCTAAAATGGTTAATTTAACGTCTGACTGAAATCCTGTTAGATTGAAATCTTTTTAAATCATCTCTAGTTGGACGAGATCGCCCGATTTCACATCCCAAATGTTCCCAAATTTCCATCGAACATTCGATCGCTCCGGCAAACCGCTTCGCGCCATTTACAGGATCAAGCGAGCTGAAGAATAAACAATAGCCTTGTCGCTGATTGCGGCTCCCCTATTTTAAAAGCTTCATAACTTCCGCCTGGGCCATTAAGACGACCGCGACGGTACGAACGGTCTTTCGAGACTTTCAATCAAGCTTTTCACCGCATCGCGCGATAATTCAGTCGGATCACGCGCCACGGGTTCATTTACTTTTATGAAAGAAACGCAGCTCGTCGCGTTTCGTCTCGTCCGCTGGGCTTATTGGCCGAGTATCCGGGCCGAGGAAACAATTAAGGGGACCACGATCGTGATACACGTCCTCGTTACCGCTGGAACTCCATCGAGGTGTTGCCGCACCCTATGTGAAACTTTCGTCAATTAACCAGCGAATCGTGGTACAAAAGGAACAATTCCCGGCGGACCGCGTGACCAATTAGAAGGCCCGATATCTCGAGGAAGCGGTCGGGAAGCTTGCGGTGCTCGGATCGATCGATCGTCCTTGAGTTATGAAATTCTCGCGAGTTGGAAAATTCGACGGAAAATGCGGAAGAGTGGATTTTTTGTGGGACACCCAGTGATGGGATTTTTGGGAGTGCTTCGTGTGGCAAATTTTGGGGAAACGAAGAAGTAAAGCGCCGAATGATTGTTATACGTGAGAATAAATAGTGCAGATGTATAGTTGGTGGAAGAAATATAGCACGGTCCTAAATTAAAGCATCAACGATGGCACAATTTTTGTCATATTGTGGAATAAAAATTGTACAGCCTTATAGGCTACAATAATTTTTGAAGTACACCGAAAATATCGAAAATGTAACATACAAGATATAAGAAATGTAGATTAAATTGTTAACGTGTTAATTAATTTAGAGTTTGAATTGAAAATCTTTTGGTCGCTGCGCAAGCATGTAATCATACAAACGCCGAGTTCTTTTTCTACGTTGATACAACTATTCTTGGAAGGTATCCTTTAAGAGATTTACATTGCCGGAATATTGCACAGCTACTTAATCTAGGAAATTGATATATAATACAGAGTTCTGGTTTGTCTTTGAGCGTGTACACACTCCATTGCCATTGAGAAACAGATAGGAACTTTCTCTAGAACTTCTCAAACTGCAATTAGAAATTTCTGTTTACTTCCGAAGGGTAACTATACTAGAAGAAACTGTGTATAATGTCAGAATCCTGCAAGATTTTCTACAACATCGAGATAAATTAACATAAATCATCGAAGTATTTATTTTAACTTCCAAGACACTGTGAAAGTAATTGAAAAAAAGATAAACAAAAGTACCTGATTCGAAAACGAGGAAATTAAGGTGCAGATTGGCCGATATCCAAAACGTTGCATGGAACGAGCAATACCATAAAATTCCCGGTCTCGGATAGAAAAAAAAAGGCATAACACAGGTTTATTGCGAGGAAAACTCGGGCTATCTCGAGGAAAGAGGGAATTCCATTCACATTTCACGTCTGCCACTTCAGATCGATCAACTTTCGCGGTTGAGTCTGTACACCGGCTATTATCTTAATTGAAAACAGTCGGACAAGTTTAGCGGGATTGCACGATTAAGTGGAAGCGAACCCTCTTCGCTCGCGGTTTCACTATTGTGCAGCGAAGATAGTGCGTTAAATGTTCGTCTTAATCTTGGGGACTATCGGCTCGTGAAATATGACTCTGGATGAGGCAGAAGCAAAGTAAGTACACCTTAGCATTGGCTTTGCACGAAATCATCAATCACGATTTAAACGTACATATTGTCTCAACTTTTTGTGAAAGATCTGATACAAGGGATGAGATTTGTATCGACTTTTCACGAACTACTCAATCACGATTTAAAAAATCTGAAATTTTTATGAAAAAAGTTGGACTCTATACTGTTTGAAATTTTTGTGAAAAGAGTTGGTCAATTTCTCGTGAAAAATCTGACACAAGGGATGAGATTTGAGGAGGAAAACGAGTGAATCAAAAATAGAAGTGACGATTAAGTGGACACGAGAGACGAGCTAAGGGGGAAACCTGAGTTTTACGAATTTAAAGGGTCGCAGAATTATGATTCTGTCATCGCTTTGCCCGACAAAAAGCGGGAAACTTCAGCACATGTCGCGGTTAATTTACAACTTTCTAAAACTTGTCCTGCACATTAACTAGCGGGCAAAACTGTTTAGAAATGCAGGAGTAGAATGCTCCTTCTGAAGTAAGCGCCTTAAAACGACTTTATTAAGTCTCTCCTCGCATAAATGTATATTAAGTTTTCAACGCGAAATTCTGACACCTTAACTCACGCTCGCTTTACTATGCATCTAGGGAAATAAGTAAAACGAACGAATTCTGATCCCTGCGTAACCAGATAATATATAATATGTATCTCGGTTTAGAGTATTGCTTTACATTTTCGTAAATACTATACACCCAGGTTTCAGCCAACTCTGAATTTTCCGCATGGGAGGACCGTATGAATAATCGCGCATAAAAATGCTAATGAAACAAGAACGTCGAATTTAACATTTAATTCAATATTAGATAATAATCAAATTTAATATAAATATTTTTCAAAGAAACTTTATTTATTTCCCTACGTTTCCAAATTTTTATTCAAATTAACTTCCAAATTTTTAATATTCCAGTGAAAACGTGTCCCCTGATTTATAAATTCTCCAAATGATTCGAAACGGAATTTCAAAGTTCCTTGAAATGAAATTTCATAATTTCTGGAAATGAAATTACAAAATTCCTTGAAACGAAATTTCATAATTTCTGGAAATGAAATTTCCAAATTCCTTGAAACGAAGTCACAATGATCTATTTTTCATTAGGTAAATAAATACCATCTTGTTCTTTTTATTCTTATCTACTGGATTTCTGAGTTCGCGTTAGTTCGTATCACACTTATAATCTATTTACACGCTACATTATTCGACATCCATGTTCCGTGAATTTTCCCGGAAACATGCGCGTCTGTACGAGTGGTTGCCGCTACTCCAATTCAATTTCGCTGGATATATGCCGGCGACATGATTCCAGGGAAGAAGGAGGCGTCGATTGAAATGCTGATCGATCGTAACATCGCGATCCAACAAGATTTAAGGATCTCTTCGCGTTTACGTGGCAGGCTCCGACCGAACTCGAGCCAACTTTTCCAACTTTCGAATTTTATTTACTTGTAAGAGTTTCCCTAGATCGAATAACAATTACCGTGAGCCGCTGCTATTCGGGATGACTTTTGTCGGCGTTTAAGGAAATCCCACTTTCCCGCTCTTTTCCTACGATATATCCACGAATTGTTGTGGATTTTTCGAGCCGAGTTTAAACGAAGCTTTTGAAGAAACTGTTACAAATCTGTGCTTCAAGTAAATCGTGGATTCTCTGGAAAAATATACTACGTCAATATGTACGATTTCTCTTACAGGAAACGTCAATTAAGTTTCTCAATTTATTTGACATAGTATAGATTTAGAATGAATGATTTAATTTAGCACAGAAATCCTCTATTTCTTATGCTACGACTTAGTACGTACTATTCGTGTGTAAAGAGATATTTTTAGGTAAAATGGAACACTTTTTGACTCGCAATTAATGTCTTTTATCATATTTTGTTTTTTCAATTCTTTTTGAAAATAAAAAACTAA
>NW_017100941.1:39027-43736 GCF_001263275.1 Habropoda laboriosa
GAAAAATTGGAGGAAACAGTGTCACATGTCTAAGAAAATCTTACTCGAACACCGAACATAATATTATAGTAATTATTACTATTTAATTTCACGTTCGCTATACGAAAAATTGTTACTCAATCTCTGACAGTATCAGACCACTACGACGATATTATTACAGCAGCATAGCCCAAAGGGATCTCCAGTCGTTGGTTGAAATACCAGAATTAGCGTTATAAGTTAAACTCGCTTTGAATTTGAAGCTGCCCTTAGGACGATTACGAAACTGATCTAAAGAGCAGAGGTAGAATCGCCGGATCTGTGTTCTCAGCGAGGACAGTTTCATAATCATTTTATATGCGGTTTAATGCTAAAAGTTCCCTTAACTTGCATCACTCGAGGCGATCTTTTTTAACGGTAACCGAACATAAAGCCTGTCGCGAAGTTCATTCACCGAACTCGATCAACCTTCGAGTTTTTTTAAATTTCCTCGTAAATAGTAACGAAACGCGATTAACTGTTGGAGACTTGAAAAGACCGTATTCGTTTATTAGTTTCAGTTTAAATAACGTTAAACTACGAAAAGAGGATATTTAAACATTTACACGAAGCTTGGAGTACTTTTCCTCGTCTTTCAGCGAAGAAAGATTCAAAAATTTCAATTATTCATTTACAGAAATAGTTGAAAAAGCAAATAATACTATTTGAAACATTTCATTAGATAAATGTAATACAACTTCGTTCCTTCTATTCTCGTGCCAACTCTAAAATTTTCAAAATATTCCTATCAAACGCAACATATCACGCAGATCGGTAGTTCCAACAGTAAAGCTCCACTGCGAAAATAAGTTTAGATAACTACGTTATTTGCACGTAAACGAGATGTACACATTTGTCAAATCTGGAACAAGTGTCTGCTTCCACAGTGTAATCAAACGAGACACGTCAAACTTTCTATCGTACTCAAAAGAAACTGTTCTAATACCTATGACAAACACAGACACTGTCGCGGCGCGATCTTTTGCGATGTTCAACAGGAAGCTCGCGGTCGCGACTGTTACCCGCCAAATTAATCTTGGGTGACTAGTTCAAAATCTACTTTGCTCGAACGTTAGCAAAACGTAGAGTGCGTCACGAACGATTGATGACTTTGTTTCAAAGACTCGAATTGTACTTGAACGGCTGGAGAGAGTATCTTGTTCACACGAGAGAATCTTTCGAATGTGTCGTGTCTCCTCGAACGGTTCGAGATCTAGTGGTGTTCGCACGATGGAACCTTTTCTGACTCTCGCTCGATTCCCGAATTTTTCTGGAGCCCGCAGTGACTCCCCCGCCAAGTGCAAGAAGGCACGCTGATTGGCTTTTCACGAAAGTACAAATTACCAATCAACGTGCCCCTTGAGTGTCACCCACCCTTCCATTGCTAGGAACCTAAAGATACCCTGAAATATGAAATAACAGGAAATGATGGAAATTGTAGGCATTACGCGGTCAGACAGCCGTGTTGAAACACTGTGCGGTGTAACCACTTAAATTATCGACACGCCAAACTGTTCCCTCACCGTGGCAACTTGACAAAGTGAAGGAAGTTTAATCGAGGAATCGCAACGACGAACCAGAAAGGACAAGTTTTTCCTCGGGGAGCTGGCCCGGCGAAGATCGTACCGGGTAATGAAGTTGCAAATCGAAGAAGAAGCTTGAACGACGGAGGCCAGCCTCGAGTACACATCAAAAGTACAGCTTAACACAAGAAATTCTCACAACCACAAATACTCCAAAAAAGAACTAATTTTTCCACCTTAACAAGTTACAAGAAAAAACTGCGCTAAGGATATAAATTCACGCAAGCGAAACTCTCGAAGGAAACATCGATAAATCACAAGAAAGCTCGGAAAACAAGAACTTCGTCACCGAGTTAGATTAATTCCCCTATTCGCGGATGCGTCCATCGTCGAAACGAGTCTTCGCGAGTCTCTCCTCGCTGGAAGTTCGTTAGCCGGAACAGGCGGTCAGATTTCTAACAAATACGACTCGCCGGACACGCGAAACCGTAAATATTAAACGGCCGAGAACGCGTCACCTAAGTAATTGCGCGTCATCATGGCGGATGATGCTCGGCGATGTGGCTAATTGCGCCGGCAGTTTTGCAAACGAACCAACAAGTCGTCCGAGGCACCGATCGAAATCGTCGCCCATGAATCATTCTGTCGCGGCACTGTAATTCACTAAATGTGTCCGCGCGTCGATTCTACCGCTCCTGATGGATTTGCAAGGGGAATTCATAGAGTGCTGACAATTATCGCGAGATCTCTGCCGTTGAATAATTCGAGTTGACTTGGCCGAAGGAGGAAACGCTGTACCTCGATAACGGTCATCGTGAAAGGACGCTGATTAATGGACCGGCAGGGAGGACGTTCTAGACGAGTTCTGTTAATATTTCCGACAGTGGATGAAATTTGCTGCATCGGTAATGAGTGAATTAAAAGAAATTAGTTCGAACGCTGGTAGAATTAGGAACACCCCAGGAGAAAATTGAACGAAACGAAGTATTGCAACTGTTTTATCGTTTGTATACAAACATGTATTATCTGTTTATATATTTTTCTAACGAATTTTAACAAAATTTGAAAGTAAAAGCAATTTTTCATATGGAAAACCAAACCGTTGCTCTTCGTGATTTCCTAATTGTCGTGGGGCAATCACGAATGCTGCTTATTTGTGACAAAAGTCGCGTAAGGAGCCTCTAGATGTGCTCTGTCTATCGCTGGAATTTTTGTGTGCCCATTTGCAGCAATCGTAACACATAATAATTAGAATTGAACGTTAGTATTAAGATAATTATATACGCTTGCTTTACTTTCTTTGAGAAATTAGGCGAAGACGAGGAAAAATCTTCGATACTATTGTGTCAACTATTCTGCACTGACCTAGCTGTTAATGCCCGTGGTTGTGGCGATCAACTTTCGAGCCTTGTAAATGTTTGCACGATGTTGTGCCGTCTAGATACTGGTTCCAAGGACCACCCAAATGATTGGGACTTGTAAAAACTGATCTATGGTATCGCATGATGTGAGCTGGTTGCTCCTTGGTTCTCCTTCGTGGTGGTTAAACGACTACTCGACGACTCAACTCTCCGACGTCGCGTCTCGGACGTCCATGAGTGGGATTTTTGTTAGGACACGCTGATTGGTTAATGGTTAACGATTGCATTTGCCAATCAGCGGGTCTAATATCGTCTTTACCGCCCTTCCAGTGCGCCCTTAGCGCGTTGTCACCTTGGAAGGGTGGGAGACGGTCGCGAGGGGTGGGCGGAAGGTCCCAAAAATCTGGAACTTCCTCCGGGTGACTAATCGGCAAGCGGACATACAGATGTGCCGTTCGGAAATTCGTGGTTTCTCTAGCAAAGCAATTCTAGTGACCCTCGCAGGATGTAATTAAACCCGTGCAGGCAAGAAACGAAAATCCTCAACTCAAAAATAACCGTTCCCGGTCGATCGTGCCATAAACCGTTTCTACAGAAAACCTAACACTAGCATTGCATTCGGTAGGAGCGATCATGTGTCAAAAGGAGGAATTGTTCGTGCTTTCCTAACACCGTACACTAACGTTCGATCTTACAAAATTGCGAATTCGTGAAATGTGTGCAAAATTCAGTGCACGATGAAATCACAGGAATTACTTCGGTCGACGTACCGAGGCACAATTTGTCCAAGGAATTTCACAAGTGAACGCGTTCAAAATAGCACGAGTAACATTGACGTTTTTCAAAATTATCGCTTCGAGGCAGCGTTGTAACTTACGACCACCATGTATCACGATCTTTTGCAACTGGTGCATTAACAAACATAAGAAAGATCCAGCGTGATGCAAATTATCGTCTTATATCAGAGAGCTGTGTTACGGGTACTGAAATTTACAGTCTTAAAATCAAACACCCGAGGAACCTTCCAAGTAGTACAATGAAATATACCTGTCTGAAGATTACTACTCTTTGTACGTCCACCTCTGCTGCAGCCCACGCACGATCGAGCAACGTCTGCAGCATCTACTTTGCGAAAACGAGCAACACGCGACACGCACAATCTCGGTGAGAAATGATTTCTACGAAAATTACTGCACTTTATCGCGTATATAGTGTTCTTCATAAATATCGAGACACCTGTTATGTATCTTCGCGTAGAAAGTACATTAACCTACTTATTTCGTGTTTTGCATATTTCTTATCTAAATAATAAAAGTTCCACTATTATGGCACATTTTTAATACATCAAGTCATCCCATAAGTTCGAGCCGAAAGCGAAAAGTATTTCAACGAAAATCCAAGAAAATTCTGTAGCGACAACATAATGCTCTTACCAAAAAAAAAAAAACTAGAAAAAATTGCAGAATGAGAAGACACTTATATATTTTTTATCAAATTTAAAGGGTCGTTGCAAATATCGATGAAAATTACAAAATTCCACATGAATGATATTTCTGCATATATTTTCCTATGTTACTATATCTCATTTGCATATCTAGCGCATAAACGTCCTCAATCTAGCAGACTCTATAAATTTACTTCACACTGAATAAGTGTCCCCAATACTTACGAACAGGACTGTACACCCGACTTCTCTAATCATCGAACGATTCTCCAAAAAAAAAAGAAAAAAAATCGTACATCGAAACGTGCACCTGACGAAAATTACTACTTCGCACGGATGCTTCCCCAGCAACGCATTAAACCA
>NW_017100941.1:43773-55484 GCF_001263275.1 Habropoda laboriosa
AAATATGTCTCGGTAGGATTTATAGCCGGCAGCTTGCAAAGAAGCAGTTATCGAAGGTCCCGCCACGAATCGATTCTAATCGACACACGCAGACGCAGTTAGTGAATTGTGGCCTACCGATAACATGATTCATGTACGGTAATTTCACAGTCACGTAGACGTGGCGTCGGCGTCCTCGGCGGCGTCGGTGTCACGGGGCTCGTCGTAATTCAAAATTAGAAGTCGAAATGTGGAACAAGGTCCGCGACCTCGTCTTCTTCCAACGAAAATCAGATCACGAGACAACCCACTGGGACCTCTTTTCGACGTGCTTCACTTTAATCAGCCAACTTTCCCAATTAGTAGCCGCCCTTAGATGCACACTTCTTGTTTCCCCTTGATACTCCGCCGTCTGATTCGCTATTCGACGTTGCATGATGCACCGCTGGCCAATTCTGATTAGCTACGAGGGATATCACCATTGATAATGAAATTCTGATCAATTTTTCGCACGATTTTAAACGAATACATTCACGGTTCATATCTTCGTTCGAATTGCAAGCGACCGTTTTATTCAACAAGTTGTTTCACGATGATTTACCGATATCCAGGGTACTTTATTCGAGCGTAGCTGTTAGCATGAACGAGTGGCTCGCCCGAGTGTACCTGTATAATTACCAACGAGAGCTTCAAGTGCAGCTGCATAATAATTACGCATTTATTGAATCAATTACGTGCTCCTAACGTGAGCTGTGCAATTTCTTTCATGCATAACTATTCACGAAGACGAAAAATTCCAACAGAGAAATAAACATCGTTGTTCGTCATTCTTTTATGCATAAATCTTTCTGGAGACGAACAATTCGAATATAAAAATAAACATCGTTATTTTCAATTCTTCGTAATTTTCCATAATAAAGAAGTATCAATCTTTCTTTCCATTAATTCTCGTCAAATAAAATTGAGAACTTACTCGACGAGTATTTTCAATCCATCGTTAATATTGAATTTAACTTAGCAACAATTGGAAGGAACAGCAAATTACTGTTATTCCTATTTCAACAAATTCACTTCGTCAATTATGCCCCTGTAATAATACACGAGGATCATAGTACTGCGCAACGACTACAAAGGTTCCTCCAAAGACATCCAATAAGGGTCATGTTTCTCCGCATAGTGGACATTTTCTCAAGTTTTCCCTCCTGCCGGTCTTATCACTTGTCGTTTCGAGAACATAGACGTCGGCCAATTTTCACTGGAATTTTCAATAGGGAAAAAGATTCGGGGCCGCGACGGAGCAGCCGCGGAAGGGAGGAAAAGCTCGTCGTGAAAGAATGCCGGTTTCGAAGCGGGCCGCGATGGATGTCAAAATGATTAATCACGTCTGGCTAATAAATATAATATTAAATTCCGTGCCGTTCGGAGATTGCGCTTCGCTCTTCTCTCGCGGGAAAAGGACGTTGTAACGATCGGTGGAGAGGTCCGCCGTGTACAGTAATTAATTTTTTCCCCTTCGACTGCCAGCTACTTACAATACGCACTTAGCTTTATTTCGTTAAAAGTTTCGACGGAAGAGGAGACAAGTTTCCCGGGCAGTCGCCTGGCGAGAGGGTTGAAATTCCCAAGGCGGATTAAGTTTGAACTATTCACAAACGGGAGAAAAAATTTCTGCGTTGAAAAACTTCCCTCGTGTCTTAACAGCGGAATAACCGATGTGCTGTTTCTTCTTGCGACGTTTCTTTCGACGAACTTCTCGAGATGTAGCAAATTCGAATTGTACTGTCGTTTAAAAATTTTTTGGACGCATCGAGCAACGAATCACGAAGCAATCTTGTCGTTTATTTTTTAGAGTTGTACGCAAAGTATGAAATTGAAGCTTAATTTTCAGACTTTTGAAATGTGACAGTGTGAAAATGCGAGGTGTTGATTGTTAATTACACTGTAGAAGTGTAGAAATGGACGAAGAGGGGCATATTTTTGCGAGCAGGAGTATAAATTCGAGGAGCGAGAGTAAGTCACGTCGAAACAGCTGAAATAGAATTCCTCCGTTTATTATGCAACTACTGCAATTCAACGTCGACTCCATACTTCCGTAAAGTTTTCCCGTTAACGACGACCCCCATGAAATTTACTGTCGTCGCTAGATTCAATTTCCCCTTTTGGCAGCGCCAGTCGAATTAGCGGGGTAATCAGTTAATTTCAGCTTGTTTCATCTTCCCTCGCGATAGTTCGCGTAATCTATACTATCAGAGCTCCGGGAATAATGTTTTTCAACGCTGTACTCGTTACCGATACTGTTTTACACGAGCTATTTACTTTGTAACAACATTCTTTGACATTTACGTTGTATTCTTAATTTTCTGCATTGTTTTAACAGTATACGATTAAGTAGATAGCAGTAATAATTGTGGGAAATCAAAATTTGAGTATGTTCTCTTTGTTAAATCTCATAGAAGATGAATTAAGTTCAGAATGCTTCTCTCGAGTGTAAATAACCTGTTCACTAAGAAAACTATTTGAAAAATACTGTTCGGTCATAAAACACTTCAAGGCAGGCAAGGCGAGGGATTAGTCGACACGGCCTGCAAATTTAATTTCCAACAGCACAATTACCAAAACCCTCCCATCTCGCTACCAGAAGCGGCCAACTTAGCGACCGACCAGGAAACAGTAGGGATTCCCTGCAATATAACAAACATTTTTTGGCAACAATCTCCCTACCTTCTCGACACCTCAGCTACCCCCAGAATATTGGAACACCAATGGACACATCTCGACCACCTCCACTACATTTTTAAACAGCAAATCAGAACACACACAGAATATATAAATTGACACGCACAGACACTCAAACATTATTATTATTTTCGTAACACATCATACCTTTCATACATTCGACACAGACATCAGTATTGTACATATCTCGTTAAACTAAAAATTCATACAGTCCACTATCCAATTGCATACTTCGAAAGACTTCACTGGAATCCACTAAAAGGAAACCAGTTCGAAGTCCGCGTCATACTATCGTCGCGGAAATACTCGTCGACGCTGTGACGCGATACCAAATACAATTTACAATTCAGGAAACAATTCAAAGCCTGACACGTTCGTTAACCCACTTCGCCGCGTCTTACCTGTTGTACAACCCGAGGAACAATGAAAAGAACCACACATCCCCGCTAAATTTACACTTTCCACGCCGCGAGGACGTCTAATCTCCAAGAGGTGTCGAAACGAACCAAAATTCAGCACAAATCTGGAGAACACCGCTCGAGCACAGTGAAATTCACGAAACAGTAGCTCTTCTTTTAACGCGCCACTCTTGACGCCTCCGGTCAATGAAACGATCGCACGGGAACTCCATGGAAATCCGATAGAAGGGGCTGATGGGAATAGCGTTTGAATGGCGTTGAACGAGGCCGCGTGAAAGGCGAAACGTCGGGACGCGTCTGTGGTGTTATTTCCCCGCGAAGCAATATGCCGCGACAATCAGACGTGGTCCGACACGGTGTCTGCGGGCACCACGCAATTAGCAAAGTGCCGGCAACATTACTCATTACACATTGTGCGCGTAACCGACATTCAAACCGGGGAACACGCACCGCTAATGATCTCAAGTCTGACGGAGAAGAGGCGGCGGATACGCTTTCTCGCGTACAATCCGTTGCGTTCGACCGAGATCTCGTTAGCGACACGGTGCCGTGCAGGAAGTAAGTGTTCTTGTATCGGAGGATTTTTTAAGAAACACATTTCTGGACTGTTGCTTATTTCTGTTCTTGACGATACTGTGGGTAGGTGATTTTTTGTAAATCGAGAGAAAGAATGTAAATTTCACGGAGGTCGTTGCACTTTATACTATAGTTATTTGATATTTAATATTAATTCTTCTGGAAATTCTTACTCCTGAAATACCTTCGATAATGAATTTCTATTTTTTGAAAAATTGGTTTGCCAGGTTTTCAAATTGTAACTAAGTGTGTTCGATTTTGTTAAAATTTCTTTGTAGTGGTAGAAGAATATGATATGGCAGGGAAAACCTGAGATTAGAATTGTTTGAGACATTTTTTTTTTAAATAAAGAGAAAGCAGAAAATTGAGAGTTTCGGTAGAAATGCGATCTTTGCTAATTCTCGTGGGTAAAAATGCGATATTCACTTAGTGATTGATGATTATTTAGCATCAGTTGTACGAAGTTTTCGAAATGAAAAACGAAGGTAATCCGATACGAAATTGAAGGAACAAGCATATATGTATAGAATTACACGTCTTATTTCCTGCAACAAGATTTTCCAAGCCAATTGGAAAAATTCCACGTGCTCGAGGGAAGCCAGCTTTTCAATCCACTCGGTGTGTTCCGTTCGTCTGGTACGTGTCGTAAAACCAAGAATCGAAGAGGTAACAAGCTCACGGAGCATCGAGGCAGCGGGTAAAGGACACCGAATTATGGGGACGCCCATAAAGGCGGTCAATCTCGCGGGATTTCGACAGAATAAGCGAATAAGAGATGAAAGTTGGATCGCTCGTGAACACGATGTCGATAGGATAGCGGGAAGAAAAGATTCGTGGCTAATCGCGATCAAACTGTGGAAAGGGTTAAGTGAAAATCGATGAGATAAGACGAAAGAGGCGAATTAAAGATTCCTGTCCTTGCTAGATTCCTTTTTTGCGAGAAAAAAATGATTGTGCTTTCTGATTTTCTGAGTTTTGAGGAAGTCTTTTCATTTCCTGGAAAAATCCACAGTTCTTACGCCGAAATTATTTGGAAGACAACGCAGGAGAAGGGGAAAAGACACGTGGGCTAGAAATAGAAGAAACATAATTCAGCTCTTATGCGAACGAGGATCTAGGAACCACCAAAAAGAGGAATTGTTTGCCAGGTGTTGCACGAACTCGTCGGGAAAACGATTTTTAAGGAGACGCCGGGAATGGGGAAAGGATTTAATAAAAGGAAAAATGAGCGTCATAACCGGACGAAAATAAAAAGGAATTTATAGCATTGCATCCGAGCGCGCGAGAAGTTCCAAAGTGGCGGTGATACTTTGCACAGGCCGGAATTCTACGATATTCTACGGGTCAAAAAACAGACGTATGCAACGAGGAAAGAGATCGAATGAGAGAGGATAGGTGGAGAAAGTTGCGGAAAGAAACGTCTGTGTAGAGGGAGGAAAAGCTCGTGAAACGAGACAAGGGTGAAATAGAAACAGAACCTTGAAATTTACGTGATCCGCATTTGCTGCTTTTTGCTTTCTATTTACTGTATCAGAGAATATTGAAAAAAGAAAATAAATAAGAAGGATATACAGCGAGTTAACAATGAAAAATTAATTTAGCGTGGCATGTAATTGTAAAGCTTAATTAGTAATGTGTTAAAGAAATGACTCGCAATCAGATAAATAAAACTGATTATACATATGTTAATCCAAAATAATCCTCTATTATTTTTGGAGGGTGCATTCGATATATATGTAAATTCAAATAAAAATCGAAATAAAAGCTTCATCCACTGTATATCTGTAATTTAAAAATTTTCGTAAAATCACTAGCTTCGCAATATTCAACTACTCAATTACGACTGTTTCAACCGGGTCTACGGATAAAAAAAATAAAGTAAACGAGAGATTTAATCCAGAGTACAATGACATCCATCCCCACGCCACATTACCTATCGCGAACGCACCGAAAGACAAAGCAATGCGAATCAGCATCGAGGAGTGACGCACACGTGAAAACCCCTATTCTAACAACGATATTCATAAATAACCCTTTTAATCAAACACAGCAATACATTTGCCTCCACTTCCAGGAATAAATTCTTCGTACAGTTCTTTAACTCTTATTCGAGGAAACGGGAAGGAAGGAGCAGGAATAAAAGAACAGCAGACTATTCCCTTGGAGAAATCGAACATGTTCTCCCGCGACGAACGGGTAAAGTGGTTGGATTCCCGGCGATGCGATGTGTGATCCCGAAAGAGGGAGAAAGAGTACTGGAATAAAAACAGGAAGAAGAGGTTTGCAGACAGTGGGCGTGGAGACTTGTTCGGAAGTTTATCATTACTTTGCGCCCGTGCATCGGAAACAGAGTTCCTCCGCCCCGGGCCCGATACCCAACGGCTAATATCATTTTAAAACCAAAGTTTTCACGCAAACTTTTGTTTATTATTTCCACCGGTGCTAGGGACCAACAGGAAGCATAAGAATGTTCAGGAAATCTTCAATCGAACTTCCTTTATCCCGAGCTGCATTTCCACCATCCCCGACCCTTGTTGTTTGGAACTTATCGAACGAGCATCGAAAACGCCGAATGGAGATCAGAAACTGTATAGGAAAGAGGATAACGTTCGAACCGGGTCGCTCAGAATCACCTGATAATGGAACATTCTGCTGTGTTTATGCCAGGAGTGTTGTTCCTCCTTTTATTAACGATAGCCTCGAAACAGAAAGCACGTAATTTAGTGAATTTGGAACTAGTTTTTTACGAGTTGCGAGCATTACTTAGAACCTGTCGAGAAAGACGTAAAATTGATGGTGTTTTCTTTGGAATACTTAGGTGAATCTCGTATACTAAGGAGAAGTGTGCCACGAAGTGTATCATTTGGAATTAATAAGTGTTTCACGCGTACGCAAAATTTCCTCAGAAAATTCTTACGTTTCAAACTTCCCGAATTTTTTGAAATTCGGTTTCGCGATCAAAAAATCTGAAAAAATTCCCAGACATGTGTCCCACTGGGTACAGTATCTCCTATTTTTTTCATACTCTTGCGTGACTTTTATCCTGCTTCTTCCATAATCCCCTTACTTCTCCCATTGCCAAAGCATCTTTTAATCTTCCAAATGGAAAACCTACAAGATAGCAAACTCCCTGATCCCAAGGATTAAACCGAACCTCTTCCCTCAAAAATTGCAAGAAGAATTGCCCGATTCCCAAGGCTATTTCGCTCGCGGCAGGGTCTAGATCGGCGATATGTCGCGCTAGTGAACAAACTCGGTCATTGGTCAGACGCGGCTGAGGCAAGAGCGAGTAGGACCACTTGGGAGCATCGAGACAAGAGAGAAGAACAAAGGAGGAGCCGGATTTCTATCCGAGATACGCTACGTCATGGTCAAACGATGGACTCTCCCGTGGCTGATCGGTTCATTTCCGATCGCTGCCCACAATCGACAATACACCGCTGGACATTCCAGATTCCAGATCTGTCGGCACGCTTGCTTCCGTGAGCGTTTATACACGCTCGCGCGCAACAATCTATGTACAGGAACCTCCCTATAGCATTCACGTGTGTCTCTATACGCGTGTACCTGTGCCGGTACACTCTATTCGTAAGTATGCACACGCTTCTACGTATGTACATATGCGCGAGTGTTTGTAGGTATGTGTTCAGGTGCATTGCAGTCGGGGATTCAGGTTTCCCCCTTTTCGCGTTGCAATGGAGCTTGTTATCTGGTGCACCGGCACGGCTGATGTACCGTTTATTGCTGGCGCAGCAACTGCGACAACACTCGGCCCATTGTGACCGGTCGCGGCTTTTTGAAGCGGACGCGAGCGTGGAGAGACCGAGAGTGGCCCCGCGCGCGCTATCGGCATTCTTTTATCTCGCGCTGCGACGCTGCTTCGTTTCGCCGGATAATTTGCGACACTGATTCTTGCAGCCCCCGCCTGCGCTATGAATCCCGCTGCCCTCTTTGTTTATGCTCTTTATTCGACGAGGCTTGCGTTTCGACGCTGGAGAACGAATTGTTCGCGGGCGTGACTTTTAAAACGGGACGCTCTTTCGAAACTGGGGGAGACGAAATTACCGAATTTTTCTCCTCTTTTGGGAAAATGTTTACCGCTTCTTTGTTCGAGAGTGCTTGCCAAACGGTTGTTCGCGGGAAACCAATAGGATTTTCAAAATGAGGGAGTAACGTGTGTGAAGACATTTTCTTCGGAATTTTTGGAAGGTATTTTTGAATAAGGTGTAAGTGATTAAAAGACAGATAATTGGGCAAAGAAAAGCTCTTCTTTTGCTTCTCTCCCTTTCCACAGTACAGGTGAGCTACTTTTTTAAACCAAATATGGTCACGACGTAAGCATAAAGAGTTTTCTCGATGAGTCTGGTTCCTGTTCTTGTCAACCCTCGTTTTCACTCTTACAACCCTCTTTTTGTCACGCCTCTTAACCCTTTGAGCAGTACGAACGTACATTTACGTCGTACCTTAGCCAGTCTGCTGTACTACATACGCACACATACGTTCTAAACTTTGCACCAAAGTGGTACTGCTGTTAATTTAGGTCCACGCTTGATATTTTAACACTGTACTGTTTAATCATTTACCTACTCGTCGCACACAGGGACGTCCCGCAAATTTCTTTCGCCATTTCTGTAACCTGTTACAACTGCGATACTACGCTAAAATTTACCTACAATAATTCCCACAAAAGAAAGAAATCTGCAAAGTAAATATGTAAATTATAACACTTCCTCCAGTTCCTATCATACCCCAGGAGAAAATTTATCCCCGCAAATACCACAAACCCACATTTCACCGTTGTGCATGCAACGTTCGTATAACCGCACACGCGCAATGAAAATACATAGAGAATCAGCTTTTTCCGACTGTCAACCCGATCCCCGGGCAGATATCGTCCCCGATATCGATTTAATTTCCCGGTGGCTTTATTTTCGCGATAAATTCGCGATAGCCGTCGGCGCGAGGCCGCGCTCATACACACAACGAATCCCCTCAAGACTAGCTCTCACACGTACCTTCATTAATCTCGATCGTGCGTCACGTTCCGCTTATATAGACACCAGCCATCGAGCGTGTAAGTGAATTCACCTGGCCCCCGATGGCGGCGGCGGCGACGATGTATCGACCGGCCGCGATAACCATTATCGATGTCCCGTCAAAACGGCCGAACGAGGAAATTAAAAATGTATCCCATCCACGTCCGGCGTAATGGCACTTGACGGCCCCCAGGGCCGGCAGCCATTTTTCAGCCGAGCCTGACGACCGCCCTGAAAACCGTCCGGCCCGTTCTCCTCGCGATAAAGGAGGATCCGTCTGACCGGAAGAACGATGCCCGCCACGAAAAATTGATAAATCAGCCGGGGGACTGGTGAATACGACAGACGCGGACAAAGCGCGACGTCGGAACTGGCTGTTCGATCTCACCGTCGCGGAAACGGTAATCTGTTTCATTTCGAAAGAAGATGTTACGTTCGACGGCGATTGAGCTTGCTGTTGCAAGTGTTTCCCGAGGTTGTTTTGAATAGAAATTCAAATTGTATTAATTCTTCGACGAGCACAACTGAAATTTGACTTTTGTTAACGATGGGAACGAAGATTGGGTGTCGAGTTGTTAACCCTAAATAGGAAGCACAAGGGAGAGCTTAAATTTGACTCATGCAGGCCGCTAATGGTTTATTTTTGTGCCGGAAAGTAATGCGACAAATTAATTAAATATCGTGTTTATTTATTTTTTCATTCAAATTAAATTGCGTTGCTGATCAGAAACCATTCGAGATACCGTCTTGTACTTGTAATTAAAATTACTATAGGCAAAAATATTTTTCCTACAATTGCATTGTTGATATTTGAAAAAATTGAGAAATTTTGCAAAAGTGTCTACATCTATTTGCGATGATTAATCGCTGTTGATTATCCTGACACGCTAATTGGAAATTGTAGGGACGAGCGTAAGGATGAAAAATGGGGAATGAAAGTTTAAGGAGCGTCGAATAAATAGCTCTATCCGCGATTCATCGTAGCATTAAAATTTCAAGAAAACGTCCGTCAGCAGCGATTCGAAAGTCGTGAGTACGTAAAATGCTGGTGGGAACGCCTCGAGGAACACTTCCTACCTATGTTTTCAAGGTAGATTAGTTCCAGCCATGTTGCATGCGAATGGAGAACAGAATTACCCCGGAGCAGATGCTTCTTAAACAGAAGAAGAAGGTAAAAAAATCATTTTAGATTTTAGATCGTGCTTAATTTTCAAATTATTTCATCTACGATTTTACGTAATGTAGTTTTATCTCTTCTGCAATTTGAAGTCGCAAAATGTGATCCCGGTTTAGAAAATGAACTTTTCCACCTCGTATTATATTTCACCAAGCTCGCTGATATGATATCATATAAGCATTCAACCTCGTATCGATACTTCCATATAAAATTTAGAACTACATGCTAAGAAATCTAAGGATCGGGCGGCTGACATTCCTGTCGAGGATTAAACACCTATAAATGCATCAAAATTCGCAGTCTAGCTATGATTAACGTAAAATCACTTTACTCTTTATTAACCATCGTGAATCTTATTTTATCTTCGAACAATTCAGGGAACTGTCATTCCCAATTAAACTGCCAATCCCCATCATTAGTAACAGTCAACCACAAAGAATACCCCGAATCCCCAAACACATTCCCCACCGTTTCTCTTCCTAATAATCCCCGGGGCAATCCAAGACACAGCAGATTAGGCTATTCTTTTTTACGTTCCCCTGTACTTCCGTGGCAACTTTTGTTCCAGCTGGCAACCGCGACCGTCCCTTCACCTCTCCGCGGCATAAAAGCTAACGACCGTTAAAGCGCGTCGCAAAATGTGGATGGGAATGGAGAAAAGGAGGAAGGAAAAAATAAACGATTTCGTGCAATTAATTAAAGCACGCGGGTTCCGAGGCGTGGCATCGTCGCCACGTTTCGCCTGTCAAATAAATCATTTCTGCCGGCATTCGCGTTTCCCTGCACAGTCGAATGCCGCTCGAAGGAAATCCGGCTGATTCCCGATGAGAAATCTACTCAACGACGTACCAAATCAAGATCGACTGAATAAATGCCTCCGGGAAACGTTTCCGTCTTTATTTTCCACGAATGTAGAGAATCACTCGGAGGGATTGTTACGTCTGTCTTTTATTCAGTTTTTCGCGAATAGGTTTCACTTCTTCACGTTCGAAGATTAGAACGGATGTTAATAAATTTGGAAATAACATTGAATGCGGAAGAAACATAGAAGAGGGAAAAGAAAAATGTACCGTTAATAGTAACTTTCAATACACTTTAGAATTTTCCAAGATCTCAGTCTCTCTGATTAACCCTTTGACCAGCATGAACATATATTTACGCCACACCTTATCTATTTAGCCTACGTTTTGAATTTCGCGCCAAAGTAGCACTGTCGCCAATGTAAATTTGCTCTCGATATTTTAACAAGTGACTATTACTACTTGCAACGTAACTTTCAAAAAGACACTGCTCAAAGGGTTCGCTAAACCTTCAATTTCTACACGAAATTATATTCACTTCACCTATAAACCTACAACAGATCGCTCGAGCCATCATTCCCGCCGAAACTCCTCAATTTCCCAGGGACTTTCCATTAAACGAAAAATAACAAGCACGATTACCATAAAATTACCGTAGATCATCCGTCCACGAAATTGCCCATCGAACACCGCGCACACATCCCTGTAAATAATTAACTAACACAGTGGCGGGAATACGTGCGGAGCGAGCGTCGCCCTAAAATTAACCGAATTACGAAAGCGTCGAACGTCTCCGACAGTCGATTAGCCGGGCAGACGAATCGTCTCGTGTTTCCAGCCAAATGAAGTTCGTACCGAAAAGTCACTTAACGAGAGGATTTCGAGCAGACGGCCGGTTCGCCGCGAAAGGGGGAAAATGGAACGGCTGTAGAGATAGAGAGAGAGAGAGAGACAGAGAGAGGAAAAAAAGAGAAGAAAGGGGAGCGAA
>NW_017100941.1:55737-71975 GCF_001263275.1 Habropoda laboriosa
AAAGCGGGACGACTCAGGGGGATGTGAATTAAAAGGAAATTCGGCCGCAGCGCGGAGAATGTTCCCGCGAAACGAGCTCGTTGTCCTCGTCGAATTGGACTCTAATTAGAAGGATACGAACGGAGGGGAAGAATACGAGCTGGCGAGAGGATAACACGCGGCCCATCGCCGTTTTCCTTACCACTCTCTCCAAGCTTCATTTCTGACGCGTGATTATTGTTACCGGAAGAGCTCTAACGACCCTACGACTCGATTCACTTTGTCCTAATGGTTAGGTCTTATTTTGGTAGCTGTTATTATGCATATCGCGAGGCTATTGAGGAAGCAGAGAATTTGGTGTTGGTGTTTTTCAGTGTGGATTAGGCAGATTGTGGATCTGCAAAGAGTTGGTGGTAGTGAAGGATGTGTAATTGTTTCGTTGTGTGTAACGAAAGTTTCTGGACTCTGAGTTAGGCAATCTAACGTGGTGGAATGGAAGAAAGGAAAGCGTGATCCTTTCACAAATTAGGAATCCTCGAGTGAATTGTGTGAAATATTTAGAATTTAAAAAGGTGTCAGTCTGTAGATCGAACGTTTGTGCAAACTGAGTCTGTGAAATTTTGTCACATTTGAAAATATTGAAAATATGTTTACAAGAATTTCTCATAAGAGAAAATTCATTTATGTAAATGTTCCTGCTAATAGTCTTCGTCCTTCAATTTTACTTCCTCCAAAATTAAAACCAATAAATCATCAATTGCCAGAAAAAGATTAAAAATTTGAAAAAGAAGATGATTATTCAAAGACTTATCTATATTGCTTCTATTAAATTTAAAAGACAGTAATACGCTTCCCCATTTTCCAAACTCAATTCGCTTCACGTCCGCTGTTAATACTTCTTACACTCACGCTCGCGTTATTTCAAATTTCGCGGGCAAAAAATAAATTCTCATTCTCGGCGATACGCCGCAATAAATCATCCAAAGGAAGCTTCCCTCGGCCGTTATTTTCCGAGATTTTCACGCGTTTACCTTCCACTTTCGCGACGCGTCGCGGACAATTTTCGCGAGTTCCCCTTACAGCTACATTAAGCGGCGCGGAATTGGCCGGAGGCAAGGGAGGGAAAAATGCGGACAAAGCGACGCTTTCGTTTGTACCTACGTCCACCGTGTGGCGGGCTCGTTTTAATTCCGTGCACCGCTTAACAGGGATGCAACGTTACGTAGGAAGCTCGAAGAAAACCGGCGAACGATTCATCCCACCGGAAGTCCAACGACCACGTGCTTCTTCCGGGCTCGTAGCCTCGTTCGGGCGAATTTACCTCGCCTGGTGGAATCTGCTTAATCTTCGGGAGATTATTTTTCGCGAAAGTTCCATTAATTCTGCTCTGTTTCACACTTGACCATAGGAGAAAGAAATTAGGAAAGATTTGAATGGATTAGAAGTAGAATTTAGCGAGTTACGGAATGATTAATTAAGAAAACAAGAGGATAAGTGAGTACGTGAGCGAACAAATGAGTAACTTAATAAATAATTAGGAAGGATGAGTAAACAAGTGAAGCATGAATGAATGATTGAACCGGTGATCGCTTAAAAAAGTAAGTAAATCAATGAAAGGGATAACGAATTGATTAGTGGAAAGTAAATTAACAGAAAAGATGACGAGTAGATTAATGAAAAGTTTATTAACAATTAACGAGTAGACAGATTAGTGAATTAGCAAGTGATTCGGTGAGTAAAACTATCAAGAAAATGAACGAAGAAGTAAGCAGAAGGATGAGGAACGAATGGAAAGAGGGAAACAGTAAGAAAATGACTAATACAGTATAAACGTTCTTACAAATAATCTGCACAGATATTAATTTGAATCCTACCTCGTTTTAATTTCAAAGACACCGGATAACGCAGCAATTTGCATACGATTAACATAGAATTAAGAATTCCACAGAGCGGAGAGCCATTGCAAAATAACATAAGAAAGGGGACAATTTCATATTTTAATCCAAGTTTGCACAATGTAACACCTTAAGAACCTTAATTCGTTTGCGAAAAATATCACAAGCACGGAAGGCGAGATATTGTTTGCTTTAAATGTCGCAGGTATTACGTGTGCTAAATCTCGAAACACTTTTCACCAGAGTTCCCGGAGATTTTCTATCTCTCGAAACTCCGGAGAGAAATGAATACGATGAAAGTTTAATGCGATTTGTCGGATAAGAGGGGCGAGTGTTATGAATTTTCTTTCAAGTATTACTGAAAACGGAACGTTGGAAGAATTACTTGATTTTCGTTTATTCTTCCCTCGAGAAGTTCAGTTCAAGTATCCAGAACACGAAAGACTCTCTAAGCACTTCAGGATAGCCTGTGTTCTTGGCGATTTCAGGAATTTAAACAATCTCTGGAGTATCCGACGATATCGAGGATATTGTAAATGCCTTGTGTTATCAAAAATTATTCAACCGAAACATTGCATTTACGGAAAAATAATTAGAAGAGCAGTTGCAAAAATCGAATTACTTGCTGAAAGTCGCAAGTAATTCTTAAAACTTGGCCAAAAAAAAAAGCCAAAAACCTCTTCGACTATGTTAATTAGGCAATTTTCTAGCTTCATTTTAAAGCTTGAATAATTAGAAATAAAAATTAGAACCTAATATTTGCGTATTTTCCAAGTCTATTTGTGCTGAATTTAATAGAAATAACTAAATTTTCTTCGGTACCAAAAATTTTCCTTATCTTGTCCTCAGCATTTAAATTCAACATCTGCTTCGGCCCTTAATCACGTTTCACGCCTGATCCCAAGCGAACCAGTTTGTAGCATTACCAAATTCGTCAAATTCATCTTAAGTGCACAAAATTTTCAAAAAAACGTCTAATTCCGTCGTCAACCTTCCAATTCCACCGATAACTCATTATTTACCTTTCCAATTCTCACCTGTCCTAACTCACTCACGAGCACCGTACGAAATTATGCACCCGGTAGGACGTATTTTCCGTCTAAGCGGATGAAGAAAGTTTCAAAGGCCATCTAAAGGAGAGGACCATTCGAGCTACGAAGACAGAGAGTGTGTCCCAGTGGAACAAACAAACGGAAGAGCTTAAAATCGATGCTCGACCCCATCCAGCTTGACGAGGCAATCGAGGTAAAGAGAGAGAGAGAGAGAGAGATTCGAAAGGAACCGGCCAATAGGTCCGCAAAGAGTCGTACTTTTATTCCAACACGCCTGGTATAAATATTTTAGCATTTGTTGTCTGACATCTTGTTAGCCGACCGGGGGAAATGTTGTCCTAGACGGCAAACAAGTCCCTCTATCGTGGACCAACGATCCACGGTCAAAAGTTCTCCAGCGAAACGTGAAAAAAGGATTGACAAGAGGAGGCACGCCATCGTTCTCGTCGCGAGATACTGGGATATATTTGTCGATCTAATGGACCGACCAAGGGAACCGCTATATCAAACGAATATTCCTGGAAATTCCACGTTTCGCGAGATGATCACCTTTTGTTCCCGAACGTGAGCCATGGAATCGAACGTTTCTATCCAGCGACGCGGCTCCGAGGACGACACTCGTCCTCCTCGTCGTCGTCCCTTTTCCTGGCGGATTTTTCAAGTCTCCGTTTCGCCCGGGAAAAACAGAGTTCGTAACAAACGCGATGAAACGAAACGGCGAAAATCCTGCTCCTTCGGGACGCTGCTCGTGGATCTATCATCGTTTCAACGAGCAACATCTCGCGGAGGATCCTTCGAGTCTCCTGGAAGAACCTCCACTTCTGTATTCATGGAGAAATTTAACAGGGTAGGGTGGAATTTATATTAATAAGCGTATTGCGTTTTTCTATCGTCCTTTTACGTTTCGAGGTATATACAAGGTGCTTAAATGGTGGAATTCGAGAGGACAGTAGGGAGGTATGGAATTACTATAGAAGTAATAAGTCTAACGAATATAGAACAAAATATTGTTTTGCTGTCTAATATGAAAAATATATTAAATTTCTCATTAATCCTGTTATTAATTTAAAGTAAATTTTTACATCTGTGAAGTACTTTCAGTGATGTGAAAAACGCCTTAAATTTCACAGAACTGATATCTGCAAAGTAGAATTTAAATTATGTTAAAATTAAGTTAAATGAAATCCTAATATTAAAAACATAGCTCTCAGTAATATTGATCAAATTTTTGATAATAATTTAAAGTAAATTCTTGCATATTTAAATTATCTTCAGTGATGAATATAAAAAGAAAATCAAATTGAAATTTTATCTTTGAAACTACATCGTATGCGCTGATTTTCTCCACAGCAATTATATACGGGTAAGAAAATTGTCTCGGTATTAATATCACAGTGCAACGCTGACGAAAGACTGAAACTCCGGTTTCCGCGTCGCCGATGTATGTGATCCTTCAGACAGAGCAGAGAAAAAAAAATACAGGAAAAAATGCGCCCTCGACTGAAGTCTTCTCTGTTTTTTCCTTTTCCAAGAAACAGGCACGTCGTGAAAAGAAATATCTCCCGCATCCAAGGTTTACAAGCTGATCCAACTAAAAGAAAAGTGGTTAAGCCACGAGCCAGCCGCTCAAAGGAGTTTAAACTTGAATAAATAACGCAGAGGAAACGCAAAGAAACAAAGCTCGGTAATTAATTAAATTTCTCAAGCATGGTAGAATTTTCTCGATGAAACGAACGAAAGCGCCAATAACTTGTAAACGTGAACCTTTGCTGTACCAATGTGATTCTAAAACTAATTTCCATCGATCCCGAACGATTTCTCTCCGACGAAGACACGAAGACGTTTCACGAAAATAGATTTAAGAAAAACGAAACTAAGAAAGGTGACGATAAAAGGAAATAGAAATTACTCGCGAAAATTGAATTCCTCGTGCATGCACCTAAGAAGCAGCACGAATAATTTGATTAATTTTAATCACCCTAAAAGAATAGACCCTCGAGCCTACCGATTCCAGTGTTACTTTCTGCCGTTTGCCCAGGGAAACGAAACTTCTGAACAGGACTCTGTGACGGTTAATCTAGATGCAATCAGTCCCCTGTAAAATTGTAGACCCGGTTTACTTTGAGAGCCAACGATCCAACCAACTTTCATGAACTTCCACCGCCTACACCGAGCCAAGTAGTTTCAGTAATTATTCTTTAATTTTCTGCCCAAGGAATTCGCATTTTCATAGAGTAATATTCGAACTAGCGCAAGCTGTTCTTTGCAGAGCTTCTGCAACTTTTATTCCAGATATTTTACCACTGTTCCAATTTAGAATATTCCCTGTTACCAACTTCGGCGAAACTAACTATCGTACAGATCCTTTTCACTTTTCGACTCTAGTTAATTTTTGTCGCATCAACAACAAGCAATCGAAAATTGTACGAACAATGTACATTCCGTGCTTTTTACAGGAACACTTGCACGTCTAACGTGTTTCTCGCGAATTTTCTTCGAATTGTCGAGAAACGTTTTTCTTTTTGGATACGTTGGGTCCAAAGACTGAAGCTCGACGTGAACGAAATTCTGATGAAGGCGTGTGCATGCACGAAACAGCCAGAACGAATGGAGTACGAACAGTTAAGCAGCAATGGAGGCGAACCAGAGGAATTTCGAGGTGAATAGGAAACGAGGAAGGGTGCAAGGCTAAGGATGAAAGGCTCCATTAAAGAGCCTCTTTTTCATACGTCACAGCATTGCTCGGACGCAGAGCAAACTGGAGGAAAGCCGGGAGAGGTAGAGGAAAGAAAAGACGTGGTTGGAGGAAAATTTTCTAGGCTGCAAGAGGGTTATGACCGAGCCGTGGCAAAAGAATTAAGCTCAAACAATCAACCGAGATAATCGACGAAGCAATTTTCTGAATATTCTTTCGCCGCCCGTTTCCCCCCATTTTCATCTCGCTTCTACTCCCGTTCCGCCATTCCCTTTGTTCGAAACTTGTTTTTGCACATATTTAGCCGGGTGACGCGTTCGCAACTTTTGAAAGGGCAACGTCTGACTTCCTCCATTATCCTCCAAGAACCCCCTCGGGACGACGACGTTTAATCGAGCCTCGAAAGACACCAGCCAACAATCCAGAAATTTCAATGTGAAGCCTTAAACTTCCACGGGGAGGCGGAACCATCGAGAAGTGGATTCAATGTGGCGTGAATTTGTTTATGGCGGCTTTGAATGAAAGGCGTTATCGTTCCGACAACCTTCGGATGAATTTTTAATTCGTCATAATATCGCTAATTGTCTATAATCGTATTTAGCTGAAATTTGAAGATCAACCCTTGCCTTTTAACAAAGAGTACGACTCGTGGCACAGATTTCGATCAAAATGCGAAAAAAATAGTTATCAATAACAAAGTAATCAGTAACAGAGATTCGTTTTAGTTTTTAAGGCCAAGTGTTCAATTCCGACACGTCGACGAGAATCGATGGAAAATGTAGCGACTGTGTGATCGCCTCAACTTTTTGCTTCTCACTTTTAATTTGTTCTGCCTGTCTCGAATGAGCCTCTGTTCCCCGTCCCTGAGCGCGGGCTCTACGCGTGCTCTGATTGGCCAGTGTTTTTCGTTAATAATTCAAAAATGAAGTTTCAAAAAACATTTTGGTAAAGGAAACAGTTGTTCAGAGTCACCCCAGCAATCCCGCATTTCCGGGTGTTCGAGGAGTTACGGGACACCCTGTATATTTCAATCAGCTAAATGTACGCAGAATTCCGACGCAAAGTGTCTTCAGAGGAGAACATCAAGCTAATTAAAAAAGCATTATAACATTGCGAGAAACGAAAAAAAAAAGAAAATACGCAAAAACAATTAACATCGGGCGTTCTCTCTACATTATGTGTTATTACATCAGACCTACGCATAGAGCTACCGTGCACAATTTTCACAAATTCATGGATTCCCTAACAAGGAGATTTATAACGAGCTGCGCTTAAATCGATGTTTGTGCAAACATAAAGAAACAAAGCGTACGTTCCCTCTCGCAGTTTATTGTTACAGCGGCGCATGGCGAATAACGAACGAGGCGACGTTACCAGGCAAAACAGAAAAAAGAGAAATAAAAAGTTATGTCGGTGCATGATATGCCACCATGTATTCCTCTGTTCAGTTTTCCTCGACTCGTGGAAAAAAAAAACGTCAGAATCATGGACATTGATTCTAGCTGAATCTGCGGAGCCAATTGTACAGGCTGCTTTACAATCCGCGAGCTTAGTTTGAGTAATAAGGAAACATAATGGGGAATATTAAAGCGAGCTTTTATCAGATTTCACTCTTTCGGGTGTAACTATTTTTTTGTCGAAGAAATGTTGTTGTAAAATGAATTGTAGCACCGTTTATAAAAGTTTAGAGATTTTCTATCACTGCCATTTCCTTTTTTTTCTTTTAGAAAAATGTGGAAGGGTCATGGCAACATGTACATTCTGTCAAAAATTGTAACAGATACAGGATAATGTTTCACTTTAATTTAAATTACGCGTGTAAATTAATTAGACTAGGTCGAGCTGAGTAATAAATTTAATTAACAAACTTCTCAGAAAGTCTTCAAATTTTTTCTAAAGTTATTATTAAGTGAGACACGATAGAAGTTAGGTTATCTTTAGAAATTTATTAATTCCACTAAAATAACCAGAACTTGTAGAAGGAAGAATGATTTTCCGCCTCGTTCGATCGGCGATTTTCATATTTCATAGTTTAAAAGTGTGAGGAGCTTATCGCGCGCGAGTAAACAATCCAAGTTGGTTTTTCGAACTTACAATCGAACGATCGACACGGTATAATAACGTCGAGTTGTTACTGTTGGAATCGAAACGCGGTCGCGGGGACCGGGCGCAAGTAATCCGAAGAAATTCTCGAGGAAAGTTTTAATTAACCGCCGTTCGATCCACTTTCGGAAGGTACATCTGAATTTTCTGGCCCACCAACGCCGGGAAGATAACTTCGGACTTCGTAAATACAGGCGTTGGTTCGATCGTATTATTGACTCGGCACTGAAGTTGAGGGGAATTTTTGAATGGCTGGGAAATGAGGCGACACGTTCGTTTCAACAGGAACGACCCATAATTTCCACGTCCAAGGAAGCAGACTCGATTTCTACCGGAAAATGTGAAATACATTTTCTGCAAATCAGATTCTTTACGCTTCGTACACCCTACAAAATTATTCTTACTTGTGTAACTCTAAAAAAATGGAGCAAATGGAACTGGAAAATTTCTGAATTTCATGAAAATAATGATAAATATTAAATTGGAAAATTTTAGATTGAGTAATTCCTTAAAGAAATTTTTTCAAGTAATTAACTTGAGATATACCTAACCGGTGTGCTGACTAAATTCAATTAATTACTACAATAAGAACTTGTACCCACAATAATGTGCAAAATTTTTAGACAAAAGTAGCAAGCACAGTACCATTTTCCCACACAACATAGCTTCTCCAGTAGGTAAACAGATTTCCCGAAAATTCGCCAGTAAATTTCAATAATTTCCCTCGAACTTTCTCCAACTGCGATATTACAAATGATTACTCGCGGATCTTGCCCGCCATCCCTTTATCTACAACTTAAATCCAGTTTCGCCGAATTATTTACATACTCGCGTCCAGGCTCGCAGCGTGTACAAGATAATTTCGAGAATTACGACTTGGAGCTCTGTTAACACTGTCTTCCACCGAACCTTAACCTACCGCAACAACAAAACTTACATATCATAATTCCAAATATTCGCGGATTAAACATTTTCCATCCCTTTACGCGCACGTTGACAGCATGTTTCGTATCAACCTGTACGAACACCACAGCCGCAACACGTGAGATGCATTCGCGAGTAAAAGCACAGCGAACGCGATGTTTGATGTAACACGCGTTACACGGGAAAGTGATGAAATTAAGCACGGTATACGTGGCACAATTTCCTCGTACGACACAGTCTCTGCGTTGCGACAGATAAGATGTTTCTATCTGGCGAAAGGTGCAACCATGTTCCCTCCATCCGCATGATTCGCCCGAGTCGCCTTACCCCCTGCTATACTCAGATGGTTGAAAAGCACAAACCTCATATCGTACGTCAGCAAATATTCATAAGTTAAATATCGTCTCACGGTAGGAGGCTCAGGATGAGAACTCGTGATATAACACCCAGCATGGTATTACGTTCCACGTGAAAATCCTCTCTCTCTCTCTCTTACACCCCGTGTCGAAAGTCATCTTTCACTACAACTCTTTCACGTCCGTTCCATCTCCTTTTTCTTGCAAATCTCCTGCTCTTTGTATAATCTCTCCTTTTACTATTCATCTACTCTCTTCGCCCTGTCTTTAGGCACACGTGCTTATTTCGCGAATAGAGACGTTATTTCGCAATTTTTCCCGTCTCTGCTTGGAAACTTTCTATTTTCACTCGCTACTCGAGGCTTGAGTAGAAACAGAAAAATACGCCGATATTTCAAGAGCCCTGGCACAGAAATAAATCGACAACAAACCTCGAGCTTTGAAATTAGCCTCAGTAACAAGAAATCCAATTTCTCGGCGAATTTGAGCATCAGTTTGGCGAAAATGGTGGGAAAAACGAATACGATCTACTCCCTTAACATCTCATCCCCATCGCGTTCCATCGCCTTTTCTCCTCGCGCCCGGCCGAAATTCCTCGAAATTCAACATGCGTGGCTGCAGGTTGTTCGCACGCGCGCACGACACGTCTCTCCGTCGAAACAATGTCAGCATTTTATCCGGCTGGGCGGCGAGAGAGCTCGACGTCCGTCGAGTATATCAGAGGTGTTTTCGCACGGGCGACAGCCAGCCAGCCTCGTGAAACGACTACCGAGAGGAGGGAAACTGGCGTGTGCGCTTCGAGTTCCTCGAGATCCTGTCGAGCGCTTGAAATTACCGGGATAAGTGCTCGCGTTGGGAATCAACATCGAAATATTTCTTTGAGCAACAAACCCGTCGGTGCTGGCGTTCCCCGCGGAGAAAAGCCACCCTTTTTCCGAGTGCTTTTCCCCACCGTCGTTCCTTTTATTTTCCCTGCCTCCTCGAGTGTCGTCGAAAGGGTTAAACGCCGAGGCTAGGGCTGAGGAAGTGTTCGAAGGGCTTTTAATTAAGTGTTAGCCACTGTTTTTCCTTCGCTACGCTCCGGTGTTTCGTTCTTTCTGACGAGCGCGGGATTTGTGGATGCGCGAAGAAGCGCAAGAATATCAAGCAGATTAGTATTGTCCATGAAAGGAATTTTTAGTTTCTCGGCGAAAGTGAGATTTGTAAATAAGCAAAAGAACGAAATTAATCGCAGATTCGAGTGATTTAATTGGATATAAAATTTTCTGGTGCTGTTTAATTAAGAGGTTCACCGCTATTTTTCCTTCGTTCCCTTCTGTATTTCATTTTTCGACGAAAGTGTAGTTATAAATACGCGAAAAAGCAGAATTAATCGCAGGAACGTAACCTGCAAGCAGGTTAGTTTGTCGATACGAGCAGTTTTTATTTGTTTTCTTTACGAAAAAAGGATTTGTAGATATATGAAGAAGCAGAATTAATCAGAGAAACGTCGATACAAGCAGATTCGAGCGAATCACTTTGATATCAAATGTTTACTCGTGTGTGCGTGTTGTAACAGAGAGTGGAATGATAGCATGAAAATACAGGATAACGAATAAAGTTGGAGCGAAGCAACGTGTAGCTTAATCGTTATAAAAGACTGCGAATAAACTAGAATATTGGCTTTCTATTGGGATATTTCTTGCCGCCGCAATATGGTGTCCCTGGTCAAATAAAATTCGACGTTTCATGCTATTGGAAAGTAATATTATGTCTTCTGGAAAACTGCCAGTTATCAACCATGATGCAGCTCTGAGAATAAAGATTCGACGTGTTTCAGAATATCCTCCGATGTCTCAATTTGTTCCACACAATTCCAAATTTTTACAATACCTCCAACAAATTCTAACTATAATCTATATCTCACGTACAATTTCCAAATCTAATTAAAATTTCTTCTCGCCATCTCTTCCCTTCTGTATCTCGAGAGAGAGTAATAAAATTTCGTATCTTTCCTACTTTTAAATGTAACACATTTTCCTTCAAACAAGTGTTTCTCTCCAGAAAAATATTTTTCACAAGCGTGAAGTAAGTAGAATAACGTGGTTATTGTCAATGTTCCAAATTGCTCGGGGAAAATAGCGAAATTTCCACAGCTGAAGATAAGAATACGCATTTCGGAACGTTTCTAAAATTGGAGTTGCTCGTTGCAGAATATCCGAAATGGAATTACGTTTCTTTTCCTTCTTCTTTCAATTCTCGAGTTTCAATCGATTCCGGTAATTCGATAGATCATAAATGAGATGCAAATGCAGCTTCTCGATGACCGTATTTCGCGAATCTTTCTGCGCGGACGAGAACGTCAATGTGCAATCAAAATGTTCGCAGACAATCCAAGTTTTGAAAATTACACGAACCACCAGACGCAGCGCGTGCTGGAAAAGACAAAAACTAGGTATCCACGAAGTATTGTGAAAGTTTCGCCAACTCTTGCTAGAATGAACTAAGTTTCAAGACTCTGGAACGAATTTACTTCCCAAGATCAGCCGGGATTAGGTAATACCGCGTGGCGACTTATGCTTGCGGCGAATCGCCCTCCTTCGAGTGGAAATGATTTTTAAAATTATCCCTTAGTTGCACGCACAACTACAGCTTCCTGTGTAAATAGTTGAAACCATTTCTTCAACAATTATCACATTTTCTTTTCTACAACTAAGTGTTTTATTAAATGTGTTCGGGTCGCGTAATGTTCGATGCTTAATTGCCGAACCGGTACGCGAGTTTAATCACACCTTGATTTATTCAGTGTGAAATGCTAAGAACCAGTTTTATTTGCAACAGAGTGATGCTTGAGGTGATGTCGCCACGAGACTATTAAAATACTAATTTTCGTAAGACCAACTGCCAAGACTTCCAAAAAAAGGACGCGCTTCTGCCTCGTTTCCTTAGCTTTATCAGCTCGGCCAGTTGCTGATTGGTGGCCGATTTCTTCTTGGGGTTGTAGGTGCTGACTCCTCATTGGAGGAGGTTGTTTAGGTGGGACGCAGCTCTTTCCAAGGGAAGGGGATTGTTGCTTAACATTAGAAAACCCCCATTTTTGGGTTTTTCCCAGGGGTTGCCGCGTGACTTTCCACCGCGCATGTGACCTCTCCACGGAGGGTACGGTACGCGCGAGAGGACCGGTACCTCGGTCTGGCGGCCAAGTGTAATCGGACAAGTTTATGACGATAATCCGCCAAACCGAGGGTTCGTCGCGATTTCTTGCGAGGCAGCAAAATGCAATTTTTGAAAATTATTTCCTTTCACTTTCCATAATGCGTTATTCTCTCTATCACAAGTTTTTCATTATGTACAGAGGTTTTACGTATTTCACGTGTATTCCTTTTAAATTTACTTAGACGCCACTTTCCACTTAGACACGTGTACATATATCGTTGCAAATGTGCTTGTTTCTAGGCACTGCAATCTCTGCTTAATCTTTCAAAAGCGTTGCATAAAACAACGGGGAAATTAACAGCGCGAAATATACGCACGCGAATTAATTAAAAAACCTGGAGTAGCGAGCGGTGTGCTTATCTCCAGACAATACTGAAAATTACCACGTTAATAAAGGGAAAGCTGAACGAAAAACCAGGGCGAATCGCAAAAGGACTCTACTACTCTGCGAACCTCGGTTAAAAGGGGTGTCTCAGAATATAACACTTGATCACAAAGAGAGAAAGCACCATCGTCGAGTGCTCGACGAAAGAACAGCACAATAAAGCAGCACGCTTTCGAAATATCAAAAAGACAAAGAGCGTGATGGCCCACTGGAAACAGAGCCGAATCCTCGACACCGGTTTCAACGTTCAAGAACGCAATTACGCTTCGTATTCACGTTACAAAAATGTCCATAAGGGGATGGAAAGAGGAGAGAATATCGCAAACTGTTATAAACCAGTGGAAAGTTTACTGTGAAATGTGAATGAAACTGCTCGTCCTTACTGAAACGAGATTATCTCTCAAAATTAAACTGGCTGCTGTTTTGCTGCAAAAAGAGGAATCAATCTTAAGTGTGTACAGAACATAACTTCCTTAGGCTGTAAATTTAAAGGACTCGATTGAAGTAACAGCAAATGATATCTCTTAGACAGCTTCTTCCGTAGTATAATTAAATGCAAACCTACACCCTTTAGTCACAAATCTCATTTTCATAAATCAGAGATAAATAAATTCCATCAAAGTGTTACTGAAAAATCTTCCAACGAATTTTTAAATATAGAATTCAAGACTTTGATGTTAGAAGCTTACAACAGAAAATGAAGATTTTGCTATAAAAATGGGGCAATGATCTATAATTTTCCGAAATTGAGCTGAATGTAAAAAAATATTCTGAATAAATTAGAGCGACGAGATGTTTAAAAATATTTCGGTAACACCGTGTCCATTACTTCCCCAAAACTTATTAAATCTGGAGCTGCTCCCTTCTTACTGCGGAGGCTAAAGAAATTAGACACCCCCATAATTCACTGAAATCAAGTTACAGGTACCACTGAATAAATGAAAACGACCAGATGTTTAAAAATATTTCGTTAACACCGTTTCCATTACTTTCCCAAAAGTTCATCAATTCAGCGCTGTTCCCTTCTCGCAGCCGAGTCTTCAATTAGCTGCGGAGGCTATAAAAATTAGGCAGCTCTAAAAATATTCCAACTTTGAACGACGATATATTTAAAAGTATTATGTTAACACCGTTTCCATTACTTTCCCAAAAGTTCGTAAATTCAGCGGTGTTCCCTTCTCGCAGCAAAGTCTTCGATTAGTTGCGGAAGCCGTTAAAATGGTGCAAGACAAACCGCGTGCAGGACGCGTGAGTAAGAGAGGGAGAGAAAGATCGGAAAGAGCAGTCTGGTAGGAGAGAGAATGTATGTCCTTTCAGGATCTATTACTCCTTTTAATTACACCGTACCACTGGAAGCCTCGAATGCCGCAATTCCCCGTTACAATACCTCTCCCTTGATACTTTTACCCCTTATCGTCAGACAGTAAGTACATATTCTTCTTTGCTTAAACCGTTCCTGCCTGCTCGAACCGTAAGGTAGGATATTCTTGTAGCCTACCAGGCTTTCCAGGCTAATGGAAAGTTCATCTCAGGGGCAACGATGTAACGGGAAGAGTTTCGGTGGGAATGGGAATCTTGCGTTCGGTCGGTGCCAATTAAAATTTCACCGACGGACTGCTCTTGGTCTCGATTACTGTCGGTGATGAAGACATTTGCGTCTTGATGGCCGGGGTTAGACGAAACGCGCGGTTCGGCAAGATGAAGTGGCTGAGTGATGTATGTTGAGATCGTTTCCTTCAAATAGGGGTAGTTTGGAAGTTTCTTACTTCGATATTATACGGAATAATAATTACTTCTTGAACAAGATCATTCGTGAGGTTGAAAATCAGATAAACGTTGAGTTTCTACGCTTTTATAACTGCCGGTGTGCTAATTACTTTAACGAAGCCAGAAATTCGTTTTCTCTTCGTTTAATTGGGAACAAAAAAAAAATCTGTTCGTAAAAACACCGTCGTAATATTTAGTAAAATTAACGTGCATAAAATATTACAGACTGTAACGACCGAATGCTTTTACACGCTACTTTCCTTGCGGTTGAAAAAAAAAAAAATGAAAGCGAGAAAATTATCCCATTTTCAAGCTGTAACAGAAATAATAGAAGCAGCAGAGTAGAAAGACACTAATTACTAATTAATACATATCTTCAAGATTGAACGAAATTCTCTAAGTAGGCAAAAAGCTCGAATCGAAATTTCCACCGAGAACTGCATAAAGTCGTGGAATTATGAATCAAACTTTATCTCATTTTCGAATAATCATTATCTCCCAGCGATTATCGATTGCTAGTGATCAAAAGTCCCAAGGCCCGATAATAATACCGGCAACGTTAACTTCACAATGGCCGAGACGCTCGCGTCAGCCGCGCCATTGTTCAACGATTCTCGATCGTAGACGTCGACGACGCGACGCGACGACGGCGACGCCCTCGTCGTCCTCGTGGTCGTCGGCCTCCTGACTGTTCCGAATCGAACAAAGAGCCGAAATCGAATAGCGAAACGATCCTTGCTTCGTATATCCGGCCGACCGGAAGAAGGGGGCCACCGTGGCATTCAATCGAAAGACAATCGGTCGGCTGAATCGGTCGAGGTTACGAAAACGCGAATCACGACCGCATGCTTGCAAGCTGGTGGATGATTCGATCAAGCGGCCAGAATCGCGTATAGAGTTTCCCTTGCCGCCTCCCTTGGGTCCCATACGAGAAAGTAGGTTAGCCATGGTGCTGCTTTGTTCCTTGGATAATCCCTAAGATACGATAGACTTTTTTCTCTTTTTTTCTCGTGCTCTCATGTTCGAAGATAAGGAGAAAAAGGCACAACAGCTCCTCGAAAGTTCTCTTGGAGCGAAATTAATTAAAGAAGCGTACTGAAGCAGATGATCGAGAAGGATAGTGGATTTCATTAATATCTTCTTGTTCTTTTTGTTGTAATTAAAAGATAAGTGTACCTACATGTTTCAGATTTTTTATATTAAACGATTTTTACACTTGAAAATGAACTTGGTGTATGTTTGGAGTGAAAATTAAGGCAAACGTTTAATTTGAATATAAAATTGAATTTTAATTGGAAATTAAAATAAAAGTTTCGCTTGAATTTTGATTACCTTCTACGTTCATCGTAGAACTTTCGTTTGTCTTAGGTACGATTAAGCTTGCAAAAATCAACCTTGCCATCATACTACTCAAACGTATATCTACTTATCCAACGAAATATATTTTCAACATCCACAACGAATATAATCACAAAATCAGCACACTTTACCCACGCATATCTACCGAATCTTCGCATACACTTGAGAACCGAAAGGAAAAGTAACAGCGTTGAAGAAAAAAATAATAAAAGAGCCACGTCGCTGTTAGATCTCCCGGCGAGTACCGCGTAATCCTTCATTCCCTTTTTGCCCCATTTCCCGTGCTCTCGTCCGGGTTTTTGCAAGTCAGGAAGACCTTCGATCCCGAAACTAAAAGTCGTGCTTACGAAGGGAAGCGTTTTCAATTAAAGCGGCACATTCATTAAGGGTAATTAGGCTAGCCTCGCGAACAGCTACACTCCGGTGTGCCTTTCTTCCATCCGTTCGTCTCTATCGCGATGCATCACGTGATAACCGACAGACCCGCCCGGAGGAGCACGAAGGAAAGCTCTTATCGCTAAAAAGAAG
>NW_017100941.1:72032-72447 GCF_001263275.1 Habropoda laboriosa
TGAAAGCTTCGCGGCGAGTGTTTTACCACCGGCGACGGACTTTCCTTCAACTCGCGCGGGGTCTCTCGCTCGCTCGACACGAACGATCGAGATGTTGCGCTCTTCAAACTGGCTAATATCAAAATGCGTCGCGAGTATTTTGTGAAAATAGCGGAGAAAGAAAGAACGCTGCGGAAAATCGTATGAAACTTCGTCCGGAAGAAGCTTTTCCCATTTTCCCTGAGAGATCGTAGCTGAAGATAGAAGACAGCGAGATATCGCGACTGGATTAATCTGCTGGATGCTGTAATTGAGGGTACGTTGAAGTTAGAGCGTTAATTTCAACGTGATATTTTCTTGGATTCGAGACGGTAATTAAACAAATTAGGCGAGAAGGAATTGGAATTTACAATCTTTTTATATTTGCAGAATTCTT
>NW_017100941.1:72480-84204 GCF_001263275.1 Habropoda laboriosa
TTAACTTCGATTCAACGGTGGATCGAAGGTATCGACTACCTGTCTAATTGTATCCAACGAGTTCGATAAACCTGACGTGTGTACGGTTATATTTGCGTCGTATCAATCAATAACGCCAACTCGCGTCTATTATTTCTACCAATAACAGACATACATACCATCTTCATATTAACAGGAAAACTAACTCTTATCTCTAAAACAATAAAATCCTTGCTCACATTAACGCACCAGTATTCTCTCAGCTAACCAAAAAATTTCACACAATTTCAGTCAAACCCTATCAAATCTTCCCAAAAATACAAAAAAAAGAATCTCGTAACTCCAGTCTAGGCGATCAACGTTTGCATCAGCGTTTCGGTGCAAGCAAACGCGGCGAACTCGCGCGCGAAACTTCCAACTGTCTGGTCATTGTTCCAATTACAACGCAGAGCTACTACGAGGATCCGCGATCCTCGAACTCTCGCTTATCCGGCGCAGTCCGGCGACAATCGCTTTGCCACCGAGCTCTCCTCTTCGTTCGTCGCGACTTATCTGTTGCCTGGAAAGGCAAGGAAGACGCGTAAAGAGCAATAGAAGGGGATATTCGAAGGACCGATGAACAAGGAAGAGTGAGAGAGAGAGAGAGAGAGAGATAGGAGAAGTAGAAGTGCGACGGGAAATTGCAGCGAAGGCAACCTCGCTAACTTCCAACCGGCAAAGTTTCAGCCACTTATTTTAATACGTGCCGCGGTTACGCGACTCCTACGACCAGTTCCGACCGACTGAAAGATAAACGAATGCAACGGCGTGCAAGCAGCGAGGAAGCGCTTCCCCCGTGTTTACGTTATCGCGATTTCGCCTCTCTTCCGACGAGTTTCGGGATTCCTTAATCGGATATAACGTACGAATGTGCTAGAGGGAGGATTCTTGGTTTTACCTCGACGTTTCGAGAGGTAAATGTGTTTTTACTTATCGTTCATTCTGTATCACAGAGATTCGCGGTAACGCAACCCTATTTTTTTTTCTTATGTTGAATTATTGCGTGTACCGAGTGTTTCGCTGACTTCTGTAAATTATTAACCTGTTTACAGCGTGTAATATTGTAGAGCAAAGTTTTGAAGTTTGTCGGAAGAAATGAAAAGCTAACTGAATTCTATTTTTTACAAAGTTCAATTATTAGATATATAGAGCATCTTATTAACCTGCGTTCATACTGTGTAATATTATACAGCAAAGTTACGAAATTTGATGGAAAAAGGCTAACTCAATTTTATTTTTTACAAAGTTGAATTATTAGATATATAGAACAGTTATGAAATTTGCTAGAGAAAGAGGTTGATACGTTAAATAACGAATTAAATTCCCTTACACGTGTTCCTTACAACGAAATCATTATTATAAAATACCGCAAAATATTGATTCTAATTTACACGCGATAATTCGAAAATTTGACCGAATTGACAATACAAAATCGATCGCAAAAACCGAACAGTTTAATCCACAAATTACCCAATTTCGTCAAAACTGTTCTTCGACATTCTTCTCGACCAGAATCTTCATTCAATCCTCATTTGAATTTTCAAATTCCACTTCATATCCCTTCTCTATTTTCCCTCTCCAAACAGTCGTAACATCGCCGGCTCGAATAAATCTAACTCGTATTACCGCGATAAATCGGGCAAAAACGTGTCGAGAAGCGAGCGGCGGTAAGCGGATTAAAAAATTAAGCGCCGAAAAATTTACGCGGCGTTCCGCAAGCGAAGGGTGGAGAAAGAAGAAGAGAGCAAAAAAAAAACGGAGGGAAAAAACGAAGGAAAAGCGTCGCGACGAGGTTTCGCCCGCGAAACGGGGGGAGAGAACTTTCGAGGGCGCGGGAGAGAGAACGTCAGATACGATTAACAAACCGAGAACGTAATTTCGCTAAAAGCCGGAATAACGAGGCAACGTTGGATCGGAGCAGCGCGACGATCACCAAATTTTACATCATCCCCCGACACGTACGACGACGATGTTCTCAATTTTCGTTCTAATTAGTTGCGGCCCGGGCGCCCAGCTCGAGCGTGTAACTCGATACGCGGGATCGATCAATGGAATTTCGTCGGCTAATCGTTGATCGCGCTTTTCGCGAATTTGCCGCGAGCCGCGCCACGCCACGACACGCCGGCCAGAAATTATCGCGGTCACGAAATTTCATGGTAATTTATGCGATATCCATCGTGTAACGTCAATATTTTCATTAGTCGAAATTGATTAGGAAATGAGCTGTTTAATCTAATGAACGAGCGTCGACCCATTGTAAAAGTTCCACGAAACTTTGGATTTTAAATACGGCCCGTTTAAAAATCTCCGTCCCTTTAAATCGACGGCGCCGAAATACACTGCGTGTTTCTCTTCTTATTTCAATTTTCACTGTTCGTGTTTATGGTAATATTGCAATTTATTCAATACAGCTATATAACAGCGAATATAACGAAGAATAAATACACATTTTGCAGAAAAATATGATGAAACTTAACTTGCGAAAATTGACGACGAGTGTACTATTCTTTTTTAAAGAAAGTAAATGTTTTATTTAACGCAAATGTGTATTTCCAGTTTTATTGGATAAAACGAAGCTGATTATAATTCACCGCGCATAATCTTGCACGATTGATCGCATCATTCGAGATTAATTATCAAGCAGATTGTTCAAATCGTCAAAAATCCGTTGCTTCTGTGAAACGTCAGGTGGAAAATGTATCATCGCGCGATATTAGGTACGTATTTGTACAACAAAATTAATTGGAATTTATGAAGCATTAGCCGGGCAATATTAACATCCTCGCGAATACAACGTTATTGTTGAGCCGCGTCCTTTGGACAGCCCTCGATGTACCGTAACGGTACATCAGAGGACCGCCGCGGAACAATGGGCGAGCATCGCCTTTCGCGACCATCGACGGGCAGACGAACCGGCAACGGTTTTTTGGGAAAAACCCCGATTTTCGCCCCTTCTGCCTTTGTCTCCGACAGCACACGTACCACGCACCCGATTAACCAATTACCTCACCGGAACCATTTCCACCTCATTTTCTTGCCCAATCACATGCATTCCCATGTCACCCACGTCTTGGAGTCACCCGCGTCCAGGGAGAGGGACATTCGATTCCGAGGGGAGTTACAAGTCATCCTTCACCAGTCACAATTCATCCACCACGAGTCACAAGTCAACCATATTCATATCAGGCATTTTCACTCATACAGTAGAAAATAAAGATTTCAGTAAAGGGCAGACAAGTGTAACTCAGTACACCTATAACCAGGCCGAACGGACCGTTTCACAACGGTCAGCGTCCCTGAGACGGGTCTTACAACCCCGCCGTATTCCATACAAGAATACACGGTGTGCGGGACGCAACAGTTATACAACGAACCATTTAATCAGTTAAGACTCCAATATCCTTGCGAAAGTTATATAAAATATAATCGGATCGTGAAATACTGATCCTAATTTATGCGACGTAATCTGCCAGGTATCCTCACTGTCTTCGTAATCCAATAAATACAAATTTCATCGTCGTAATTCCATTCTACAGTATCGCTGCAACTTTCTCTCCGCAAGTTTATCACCGGAACAATATACACTACCGGCCAAAAGTTTGGAATCACCTCCCACTTTTCATCAATATTAGAGATCTGCTGCTAATTTTTTACAGATTTCAAGTTTATCTCAATTCTACATTTATCAATTTATCTCGTATCAATTGATTCGGATGATAAAAAATTCTCAAAGTCGTCGACTTTTTTCTGCAAATTTTTGTGTAAATTGCAACGCTCAGTGATTCCACACTTTTGGCCGGTAGTGTATGTAATTAAACCACCAAACATTTTCCTATTTCACTAAACGTTTAAACACGGAATATCGTCCCGTAATTACGGCAAAAGTACGTCGAGATATGCAAAGAGGGATGGAACGAAGGCGAGAAAAAGGGAAATAAGCAGAATGAAATTTATGCGAGGCGAGATTCTCGCGGGAGGATTCATTTGGTGCCGGATGATTGAAGTTTTATGAGGCATTCCCACTGTTTCGACGTGTTCCTTTCGATCGGTCCGATCGTAACGATTCATCCCGCGTCTCTCCTTCGCTGCAATCTGCTGAATGGCGAAAGAAATTCCTGGGAAGACGAGGAAGAAGAGGCGAGCACGGCGCTGGTCGTAAGAATAAAGAAAACGCCGAATAGATTTTTCCTTTGTAAAAAGAGACTCGACTTGGGATTCCAGCTGCACCAGCTCCCTCCCAAACGCCTCAGACTTCGACGCTTGAATTATAAAGCAACGTTTTTAGCGCGCCGTAAAAAATTTCGCTCTTGCATGATCGAGAAGGAATGGAGAAGTTTTCTCGTTCAACGATCGAGTAAGAAACTGCAAGCCACTGTCTTTTTTCTTTTGTTTCGAAAGCGTGTCCTTTTTTTCTCACTCTTTTGCTTTCGTAGGGTTTTTTGAACGGAAATTTATTTGCAAATGTGAATGTTACATTTTACGATTTGCCTCAGAAATGTTTGGAGAATTCTTCGAATTTTGGAGAAGTACGATTTTGTTTTGAAAATTCGTTGAATTTTGGAGAAGTACGATTTCGTTGTGAAAACTGATTTTTAATATTTGCGGCTTTGAAAGGGTAATAATTCACTGTTTCGAGGAAATTCGCACACATCCTAGGCAGTTGTCAGACATCGGAAAAACTTCTAAGTAGTTTCATGAATAATTGCGGGAACGTTCAGCGTTTCTCCTCTTTAAACGCAATAATAATTCATTTCTGCGAAAGAAAAACTGGAAACATTCCAGACTCTTGTCAAACACAGCCTCCAGATATTAATCTTTTCTCGTGAAGTGCCACGGTTAAATGCTGGCTGAACAATTGAATCGCTTTTCGATCGTTCTTCCAATAATTTTCTAAAGGAACCGCAACGACTTTTGCTGAATGTGTTTTGATATTTTGCGTTGATTACTTGTAACCCAGTAATTACAGAAAAAATATAATGCGTTCTGCTTTATCAACCCTGAAATCTTCCATTTCAAATAGATTTCAAATAGATAGGAAATATGAAATATTAATATTCGAATAGATGTTCTATTCTAATCACTGTGAGAGAGATTTTCACACATTCACTATGGTCGATATAAAAAAATACGCGTGGAATATTTCTTTGATATCTATTATACACCAAAATTTCATGAAAATCGGTGATCAAAATCACTTCTGAGGTATTCACTTGGATATTCTAAATTTCGCGACGTTTACACTCTCGTGTCTCGCACAATACTGATCGAGGTCGCATCGTCAAACTTTCCTTCTGTTTATGTCCTCACAGCGACTGAATGAAGAAACGTGTCAATATTCAAAGTCTCGGTTTGTTATTGAAACCGAGAGCCTACTACCAAGAGAATTATACAAAAACGCTGCTTATCAACAAACTTCAATCTAGTCCACATAAAAATCCAAAACAAGTACCATCGTACAAATACACACAATTTCAAGCCACTATACTTAATATCTCGCGCTGACAAATATCCAACTAAAAATTTTTAAATTCTCATCACAGACTAAAAACAGTTGTAAAATGTGATCTTTACAATTTCCTTCGCGATTTCCACAAATTGCAATTATTTCAGAACTTTCTATATACATCATCTAATACGCTAATCCTTCTAACTTCTAAAACAAAACACAGGTCGTTTGGCCCAATTTAAAAAAAGCTACACTGTTCCAAAGAGTGTCCTAATATTAGTAAGAGTAACTGTACATTAATGAAATACTACAATCCTCGTTAAAACAATCTTAATACAGGATACGCGCAATTATCTGACGCACTAATCCTTCTAGCTTCTAAAAAGAAGACACAAGTCGTTTGGTCCAATTTAAAAAAAGTTAAACTGTTCCAAAGAGACTAACTTACATTAATTGAATATTATCGTCCAATTTTCATCGTAAAAGCCACACGACAAACACGTCGAATAGACGAGATCACGAGGCAGCGACACACAGAGAGACCGTAGTGGAGAGATTCTCGCGAAAGAATGGATATCGAGTTCCTCCTCTGTCTCGAAACTTCTGGCTGTCGTACGATCCACACAGGTCCGCCGTTATTCCGCGAGGGCTGGGGTGGATATTGGTTTTCAATTTGCATTCTCCCAATAGCCATCCATGCATCATTCCAAGTTACAAACCAGCGAACGAAGCACAAGCAGCAGCAACCGGCCTCTACGCCACTCTATCCACTCCCTTCGAGTTTCCTGTGGAGAAGGAGGGACGGGAAAAAAAAAAGGACACACAGGGAAAAAGAAAGTCTGAACAGAGAGCTAGAAACGGATGACACTGGATCGATAAATGTTTGATAGCGTCTGAAAGCAGGTTAATCTCGTCGAAGGCTATGTCACCCAACCATCCAGATCTTCGCTGTGTTTTTCTTTATTTCGTCCCTCTCTGTTTCCTTCCGTTTCTCCATTTTTCCTCCTTATTCTCTCTAGTTTTATTTCCCACTTCTTTCTCTGTCTCTCTCAGATGGTTTCGTTCTGTGTAACCGCGGAACGATGAATAAATAAGCGAGCGAATGGAAATGCGGGTTCGATCGGCATAGCAGCGCAGGAACGCCGGCAAATGCGGAGCAACCGGAATACAGACAGCTGGATAAACGCGATAAATGTTGGAGGAATCGTTCGTGGCAAGGTTACAGGCTAATCGGTTGAAACGTTCGCAGGAGAAATTGTTTTTCGGGATTCTGTTGTTCTGCAGAGGAGAATGCTGCTGGAAGATCGATCGAACGTGCTCGAGTTAATCAGAGCTACGTCTGTCGAGCTTCTCGATAGCTTCGATATAAAATAGAAAATTGGCAATGTTGAGGAAAGAACTTTAAGGAAGGAAGTTGGTTATTTTTGTCACTTGAAAATCAAATTTCGAGGAAAACGAGGTTCTTGCGGGAACATATTTCAGGTTTAACACGGTTTTCTTTTTAATGCAAATTTTCTGAGGTACTTTTCAGCAAAAATGATCTTCAGCCTTTAATTTGTTGCTATGCGCGAGTTGGGAAGTTTCTCTCGAGGATGCTAACTGTAAGCCAACAGTGTGAAACTACTGGACACGTTGTTACATTTTATGATAGAACTGTAATGATAAGATTAAACTTGCAACCGTGAACCTATGTCTACTTTGAAAGTACTTGTTTAAAATTTCTTTTACGATTGCACTTTACTATCGTGCTGTTATCTGTTAATTCGTCGTTTCTCAGGCTTGAAAAGTCATTTTTCAAGTGCACATGTATTTCTGCTCTTATATTACAAACAATGAGATAGAACGTTTTTCAGGTACAAAGTTACTTTACTGTTTAATCCAATTTTTACTGCACATTTTATATTTAAAAAAAAACTACAAATCATCGAAAATCATTTTAAGTTTATTCTCTAAATTTGTTCACAAAATTTCATCCACGAAAATTAGCAGCGTGGAGGTTAAACAATTCTTGACGAACACAGGCTAAGCGAAAGTGCAACAGAGTACTCACGGTCCTCTAATTGAAGAAGAGAATTCGAGAAAGGGGAAGAATCGCCTTTGTTTTCAAGCACGAAGAAATCGCAGAGAAGCACGAAAGAAACGTCAAACATCCACCGGCAAAGATCAACGGAATTCACTTTGCGCCGAGGTACAGTTAATAATGAACCGAGAGATCCACGGGGTTTCCGCACTCTGTGAAACTTTCGAGGATTCCAAAACTTCCGAATGACGCCTCGATGTCACTTCAGAGGACGCGAAAACTTCTTAAGCGATTACACTGCTGTATTTTTCTTTGCGGAATATTTCACGGGCAACGTGTGTGCGTTCTACGCTTACAGGCGAGATCGGGGTCTACTTAATTCTAAACGGACTGCAGGTATTAAGGGTTTCGTGCTAGAATGGGAATTAGAAGATAGAAGAGAAATTATGCTAAATTTTAAAACAAGGTAAGAGCTTTCGCTTGAAAAGAGAACAGATAAGATTTTGACAGTTTAAATTTTAAAGCAAACATATGATACCAAAGAATTTAGAAATTTGTAACTTATTGCTAAATTTAATTAAAATATTTCATTGCATTCTCACCTCAAAATTTATTACTGTCTCAATTCGACGTATCTTCACAGCTATTCGTTAGAAAATTTTTAATTTACGACAATCGAACAACTCAGCTGACGCTTTATTCTTCGCGACGTCGAATTTTGAACTTAATCCGGCGAATAAATTGCACTTTGTATATTTTGTTCGGTTCGTGTACAGCCAACGAATTTTTTACCGTAAGACTGATATATTGTTGCGCGAAACACCAACACTGTGTAAATTACTATACATCAGATAAGCCCTACAAATCTGCACTGAGAGCACAAAAATGGTTTATGGATTTTATGGAAGATGCGCGATGAATTCTTCAACTGTTTCTTAACGCTGTACGATGTTGTTTAACGCGAAACACGGGGGAAGAAGTTATTATTTTAAATTGCCATTACGCGGGGAGTAGGTTCATCAGTTATTTTGTAACTTTTATACGAAACCACAGCTTATTTCTGGAAGACTAAATTTTCTCTTTACGAGTACAAAATTTTCCTCTATAAAAACTTGAAAAACACGTTGATTAAGCTTCTGCCTCGTAAGTAATTACATTAACGCGGTGGGAAAGTGTGAAGAGACTTTTAATCGAAATATTTTCCTGAAATTTATTGCAGATATTGACATTTTCTGTGCTAATAGTAGAATGTTTCAGAGAATAATTTACAATGTGACTGAACTTTGTGGAAATAAATGCTTCTTCTGATTCTATCGAGGCAATTTAAAAAGGTACACTTTTCCGAGAATACTTTCGTTATTTAAACCACTTAAATTATTGCACAGTGGAGATAATTAATCAATCGAAAGTGTATCTTCTGGGGAAGTAGAACTTTCATTCTATAAGAAAATGATCGTGAGAATAATTTCAAATAATTTTCCAATAAGATTTAAACATTGTAAGAAGATCATATTACGAATTTATAAATATTAATTTGGAAATAATGGCAGAGTGCAAATAATTCTGCAAACGAAGAGCACAGAAGCCAATCAAAGACGCTTCCTTAAGCCACAATACTATGAAAAAAATGTTAATATTTGAAGCAATTCAGAACAGATGGAAAATTATTCCAAAATGGCAAAGCAAATAATTCCAAAAACAGGATTTAATTCCTGATTAATACGCTCAGAAGAACCTTTAAGGCGTACATTTTTAATAATACTTAATATTAAATAAATTTGCCCCATTTACGCAATTAATTTCACATTAAATTCAAACAGCGTGAAAACATTTCACCGGCAAAAAATACACAGAAAAATTAAACTTCGATATTCACAAGGGAGCAAAAGAAAATTTGTTAAATATTTCTGAAAAATCAATATTCCCCATGATTATCGTTCGATTTCTCGTCGATGACGTAGAATCTTAGGAGACAGGTGGATGATGGTCCAGTATTGCAAATGCTTTCGCTTCGAACCGCGAGCAGCGTTGATTCACGAGTAAATTTCAGCTTGGGAGCTGGATATTCACTGGACCGTTTCCAGCGGTGTGCTACCAGCCTCTCTCGGCCACTGGTTAAACACAATCTAATTTAATCCTTTTAAACCGTCTAATCCCCGGGAAACCATTCAAATAAATACACAATTGCGCGCGTTCCACGTTGCACTTCCCTCTTCCACCCCGTTTTCCCTCCTTCTTTGTGCGTCACTTCTTTCCTCCTTTCCCATTGTCCTCCTTTTTGTCCCCCGTTTCACCTGTTTCCATTCGCCAACCGATAACTCTACATTTCTCGCTGGATTAAAATACACGATTCCGCCTGATTTCACTCTTCTTATCCTATTTTCCCCCGTTCTTGCAATTCTGTCTCTTTGTCCTCCCATCTGCTTGAATTTTGTTCTCCTTTGCTTATTTCTGAGCGAATTTATTGGCGAATTTGATTATTTTCTTAACGATTTCTCCAGCTTTACTTTAATTTATATAGACTAGCCTAAGGAAATTAACGATTTAATTTTGTGCAAGATTGTTTGCTAATTTATGAGTAAGAGGTTTGACAAAGGATGAAAAAATTGTTTAACCGAGCTTGGAAAGAGTCAGGTTGATCCTACATCGTTAGGAATCTCGACAAAATATTTGGCGAATTTCTAAGTATTATTGTTACGTTTTTCATCGACCTATAAACTGGTCCAATCACTTATTTGTCTGTATGCTTTATCGATTTATCCGTTTCTAGTCCATCTCTAGATTTATCTACCTATAGTTCTGTTTATTCACCAACAAGACAAACACACAAGGTATTTGAGAATTTTTACCGTCGAGGTACCGGCACAAATAGAATCAACGTTGGACAAAATAGAAGAAATCGAAGATTGAGAAAAATATTTTCAAGCCTTATTATCGCGAGGAAATGTCGCGACGAATGGAAGTAAATTGTTACATTTTATTTCTCATTAAATGCTGATACACATCTGAATTTTCCCTGTTACAAAATTTCACCGTTTCAATTTGTCTGGAATAATCGAAAGTTCTTTTGTGCTTATCGGCACCGTGACTGACCATATACCCGTTTATCCACTTCATTTCACATCTGTCTATCATGGTATTAACCTTTCAATATTCCTGCTTTTGATTTATTCCCCTCTTCTGATTTTCTACTTTAATTAACTTCTTCGATTACTCCGCAAAATTGTTTATGAAATCTGTAGAAAATTGTTATTTCAAATTTGTAATATTCTGTTTAATTCAAGTTTTCCACGAAGATTGCGCATATCTCCCAAATAAACATTTTTATAGTTTACAATACAGTCTAATGATAGAAATGATAGATACGACGATTAATAAAGTTATTATGGTAACGAAAGAAATAAAGAAGTTTGAAAATTCACGACAATACTTTTAATTACAGTAAATTCTCTACAAGAGTCAGTAAGTTTGGATTCTACAATTGACAGAATAGAAGGTCCTACGCCTAGGCTGCGTCATTGCTGCGCCCATGTTATCTAGCTCGCAGTACAAGAAAATATATTTTAAGCATAGGATTATAGTATTATGCTTTATAATTTTTTTTTTCAATTGAAAATAATGTCTAGCTAGCAATGACGTTCAAAATTTTTAGTTGACATTTATTTTATTTTAATTATTCTAAACATTTGAGGCACTCCAGTCACTGATGACTACCATGGCCATATCGAGGAATCAATCTAATGTTAATACTTATTGAGTGATTAATTTAATTTCATAATATATCGCTTTAACGAGCCACCGTTTGCTTGCCAATTGTTTATCACAAAGAGTCGGCCTACCTCCACGTAAAAAAGAAAAATGTAGGGTCGATTCCACAAGTGTCAGTAAAATGTAGGGTCGATTCGACAAGTGTCAGTAAAATGTAGGGTCGATAGCAGCAGAAAAGCTGCTAAACAATTAGAATTAAATGTAACGATAGAAATTATTGTAATAATGCGTAACACAATTGAAAAATTGAAAGAATCAAAAGAAAAAAAGCGAATTCATATGTTTCTCGATTCTAGAATATAAGAAAATTTGAATAAAATACGCGACGCGAATTGGGGAAAAGCATAAGTTAAACGGGTCAAAATATTCAATAATAAACGATGAAGCTATTATTTCAATACGCGATGCACTGACTCTAGTATTTACAAAAATTCAAAAATTCTCGTATAAATTCCGAAAATAGATTATTAAT
>NW_017100941.1:89301-90915 GCF_001263275.1 Habropoda laboriosa
AGACACTCTTTTTGATACAAGTATCTATTTCCTTTGCTACGTATGAGAATCGCGTATCTCTGAAGATAGAGAGCTGCCAGTAGGGCATGTGTTTTTGTCGGGTCCCTTGCGTAGTCACCTCCTCGTGGTGGGACCTGGTAATTGGTATCCTTTTCCAAAGAAAATTCTCACTTTTGCAAAAGGATACCAAGCTAAGAACTACGCGCACCCGTGGACACTCTGATTCTCACACACTGTTGAAAGTTTTAACTTTAAGTAGTTCGTAAGATAAAGTAAGTTAATTCTAAGATAATAAAATACCTTGAAAAATTATTCAGATTCTATGGTAGATATGAAAGTTCCATTTAACATCGATCTGTCAATAGCAAATTAGCAATCAATTACCTACGAAACACACAGAAGAATTTCTTCAATTTTCTGCCGTACCTAGAATAACAGCGGCGTTTTTTATTTTAAAGGGATTTATTGAAATAAGAGTTATCCCGACCTCGATCCCGTTCGTCGGATGAAAGATTTGCCCTTTGGCCTGCCCTCGTGAAACCGGCACCCTTTCAACCTTTCCACCGGTTCTATTTAGAATTCTCGATTCTTCTGGCGGAAAGTTCGCGCAGGACAGCGGGAACAGGGGATATTTCGATGGTAAGAGAATGAAACTTCGGGAAGAATGAATTTTCTTGTGCATCGAGGAACGATGCAGACGTTTCGAACAGCCTGTTTTGTGCTTTTAGAAGATTATAGGAGAATTTTGCGTATGTCGTTTAATGAAAAATAAGGTACATTGTCGTAATACAGAATAAAATCAGTTTTTAATATTTTTCACGGTTAGCATCTTCGAATATTTCACGAATTGCCGATCTTCCGTTCGCTCGAACGATTCGGCCAACTTTCCAGAATCGCGAAATTCCCCTCGATCTTCGAATCCGTCATTCGAATCCGAATGAATTATACTATATTACACATTTTCTCTATTCACACTGAATTTAAAGATTATAACGATTAAAAATCAAGTTGACCTGTGATCATTTATCAAGAATAATCATAATAAAGCTGAAATTATTGTGTTAAATAATTTTTTTAATACGAATTAGGAATTTATTCAACGTTTGCTTGTTACTACTTGTTACAGTATACTGCCTCGCAATGTAAATTTAAGTAAGTTAGGTTGAAATGCACAGAAAATGCACAGAACTGCACAAATAATTCATTTCACGATATTATAACAAACAAACGTCGAATACATTTTTCATTCGTGTAAAAGGAATTATTTAACACGATAAATTTAGCTGTACTATGGTTATTTTTAATCTACGACCACAGGTCAACCTGATTTTTAATCCCTACGAAATTAATTTAACCACGAGTAAGTAACGAGAACGCTAAAACCTATGTTTCCATTGAAGAATATTGTAAAAACGTATAAATTGTTATATGCAATGTTATAACAAATTGTCGGAAGTATAAATTTATAACAAAATTGTGAAAACTGATAAATTATACCGTGTTACGGTAACAGAAATCTCCCGCGAAAATCTCCCGCGAAAATTTCCCGCCTGACCTAACCGACGATTTTGCTAATGACTTTGGGGAGAGGGTACCGCAGGTATATAAGGACCC
>NW_017100941.1:91948-128085 GCF_001263275.1 Habropoda laboriosa
CGTTGTTTAAATTATATCGTGTTTTGTGTCATTTTCATCAGAAAAATCTCATCAATATGTTAAGAAAAATTTCGGTGTAAAGAAACGTAAAAGAAGTTGATATTTAAATTTCTTGGTTGCCTGGCATCTCGTTTCATGCTTATCTTTTATTCGCTGTCCTTGTCTGCGTTCGGCAAACTACAAAGGCGTGCGCGAGGCTCGAAAACGTAGTCCCGGACTCTACGAGTGTCAGGGTTAGCTTCCTTGCGGTCTGACACTTGTGGAGAATATACTGTATCTCTCTTCTCTGACACAGAATTACAATAATTCTGAATCCTAACGCGTTCTTCCATTCGACTGCGTATTTAAAGACTTCGGGTCGAAACAGCCATAATTCGCAGGCCATACGAACCTAGACACTAAACTTTTAACATGATGTCAAAGGAACGTAAATTTTATAACAGCAAAAATTATTAAAAAAAGTAAGAAGATGATGGGTCGAAAAAGACCCGAAGACAATACTAGGGTTAAAATCACAAAAATTATAAAAGAAAAATTTCTATAGTAATACAATTGTATACTAACCTATCGCTCGTTCAACTACCTTCTTCACCCCACACCCAACTTCCGTTAAAAAGAAAAACATTCGTTTCTCACATTCTTCAATCACTTTCCGCAATTTTCCGCGAGAACAAGCCCACGCGAATTAAAACTTCCCGGACAAAACAGCGAACCTCAAACAGAACACCTCCGCAACCCCTTTCATCCATTCCGCAAAAATTTCCCCGGTGCGGTATATGCCGCACGAGAAGACCGAAAAGAAAAACGTTCGCAACTTTCTCTCCGGGTCGGTCAGTTTGCCTAGCAAGTTCTCGCAAAGACTACAGCATCTCGTTAGCTGAGCTAGCCCTCTAGCTAGTTCCCCCGAAACTTCTCCACCTTTTTCCCCCCGTCATTCAGACGTGTGGGTGAGGTTTCGCGAAGCTAACCGTTTACGTGACTTAATCCACCTTTCCCACCCAACACGTCTGTTCCACCTCTTTCGTTCACCGGTCTCCTCGTTTTTCTACCCCGGGTGGAAATTGCCCGATCTAATTTTCCCTCAAACGAGCATCCGCGCGAGAGCATTTCCCTCACTCTGGAGAGGCTGTGGACGCGAAACGATTTTCCACTCGACCGGAATAGAACGCGATAGGACGCGTGTTTGCTTAACTCGCGCGGCCGTGAAACCGTTTTTCGACCGGAATCCAAACCTGGAATCAGTCTTCCTCCACGCCGTTCCTCTGCGTTGCAACGCAGAGCAGATCCTCGTTTTCACGGTGCATCCTCGTACGTAGCTTTGATCGGTCAATGAAAAGTCACGAACCGTGGCCGCCCGCACGATTTCCGCCGAAATCAGGACGGCTATGATCTGGCAATAGACATCAAAGACGTTCGAGTGCTGTTCGAAGCTCTGGCTGGTCCAAGTGGCGTAAGGGAAATGTGTGTTAAATCGGTTGCTCGGGGAATTCAGGCTGAACAGGAAGAGATTGTTTTTTCCAAGGTGGGAAAAGGGGTTTTAGGCGAGACCGGTTGTTGGTTTAGGTTCTGCGGCGAGGAAGCGGTAGCTGTGTTTTGTAAAACCGCGGGAAATTTGAAATTCTGGGGGAAACTGTGTTTTGTTAAGCTTATACTGAATGAATTTGTCTGTAAATTTAACGAAGTGAAAACAACGTTGTATTATACACAACATAAGCAAATAACCGTGTAATAGAAGTACAATAATGTATATTATTTGTAATAATAATAATATATTGTTTGGCAAATTAATCGAAGATATGAAAAATGTTCACAATTGTCTTTTTCCTTTAGAAAAGTTATTCATGAAATTTTCATTATTCCTCGTACTTCAGAAATTCATTTCATTTACATTTGAGACCTAAGATTTCCCCTTTTCTGGATCAGTTCCAGGAAATAATTTGACAGACATGTGTCCTCGTAAACAGGAGATCCTAGTACCTATCCATTTTAAGATCCGAAGTGGAAAACATGAAACAACTATCGCATTTTCCTTGCTCCTATTTTTCTCCGGAGATATCAGTATCATCTTCTATTGTTATGGATGTCACGATCGTTATTATTGCTATTGCTATTACGCAAAGCCTTGAGGCAATAATAGCTGGAATATGGCGAAGTTTGTCGTGGAACTCCAATTCCAGGAAGGAATAGTTACTATTATCACTGATACGACCGCTGGCATAACTAATATCTGATGTGTTCGATTGTTATGTAGAAACGGTATCACGCTGATTGACCGTATCGAAATAACGATTTTCAAAATTTCCAAGTATATTACACAGTACCGAACAATATTCAATCTCAAAACAATTTATCGTTTATTTGTCTATTGTTGGGGTGTAAATTTCGGGTGTAAAATAGAACGATTTCTAATAAAATCGATGCACCACTTCTTTCGGTGCACTAATTGTAACAGTTTCCAATTTATAATGAACTAATTGCACACAGAACAATTAATGTACACCGTCGTTAATCATCCGCCTCGCAGCTGTAATTCCTAAATGTAATAAATAATATAGCGCGCACTAAACCCGAGGTGTATCAATCTAAATGTGATAAACGAGCAAGATGCTGCTCATTTCGATGTCCACTGTATTACAGATATCGCATCTGTGACCAACAGTCATGTGCACCAGTCTAATACAACAATGAAACCATCCGAAAATTGCAAATTGCATTTAGATCTCTACATTCCTTCGAAAAATTCTCTTAATATCCTCCGATCACCCTGATCATACAAAATCTAACTCACTTTGAGAGTAGAATAGAAAATTGAAATAAACAAACGTGAGAAATATTTCATTTCTAGAGTCAGGAAATAAAAATTCTTTGCAATTCGTTTTTAATCCACAAGAGAAATTAGAACCTACTCATATTTTAAAGGCTTCGGAAAACCACGGTTTTCAAATGAAAATAAAAGAATATTGAAAACTGAAATTCTTGAATTTCTCAAACAAAAACGTAACAATTTTTAACACAAATCAAAATAATTAGACTCTGAATGATGTGTTAATAATTAACACACTTAACCCTTTCATTCTATGGAAGCTTGCATTCTTGATCCTCAATAATTCGACTTTTCTTTCTTTACGAGTGTTGCGTCGTGGACCTTGATCAAGTCTTACGATCAGGAGTTCTGGCGCAGGTTGATGATTGTTCTCGCTGGTTCGAGGTGTATTAGAACTTCGTTGTTGGGTTAGATGTTTTTCATTTTGATTAGATGCTTTTCCCTTGATTAGATGTGTTTTAGATATTTAGTTGAATTTGGATTGTTCGTTTCGTGACGATGTGTCTCGAGCACTCGTCTGACAGTGATTGACGGTTTTCAGGTGTGCAGGTGTATATATAGGCATCAGGTTGGTTCTGATTGGTGGTTGTGTTATGGAGGTGGAAAACGTGGTGTGTTCTACTATTGGTCGACGAAAACTGTGACCTTTTGATAACGAATGTTTTATGGTCCCGAGTGTTTTTGGGACCTATTGTCCGAGTGTCGCGCTGGTGAGTCCACGGGGGGTATATTGCGGTCTTCCGAACGTCGACACCTCGGTCTGGCGGCCAAATGTGACTAAGTTGTTTATTACTATAATCCGCTGAACCGAGACTCCGTTGCGTCCTAATCAGGTCGCAACAACGAGAAGAGAAATTATGTTCCATTACATTCTGACATTTTGATGAGAGAATCAAGAGTTGATAATTATCGTAAAGAAATTTTCTGCCAATAACGTACTAGCGCAACGGTGCAGCGATGAACTTCCAAAATCACAGGACGTCACAGAAGCCTAACTAAATTACACCGGTGTTTGCAGACTTTCATGACACACCGTGCACACATATGTACGCATGTCCAATACCCTTATGAATCTAGCACGGCAACTCACGTCCAGGACACGCGTTCGCATCGTCGAAATCAGTCTAGTCCACTTAATCCGCACACCTCGGGCGAACGCACGTGACAGGCCCTATCAAGAAGTATATCGTGACTGGCAATCGGTTAACAAACCTGGCCCGCGGCACTGGCTTTTCTGCGATTGGCCGAACCAGATGATGAAGCGCGGGTAACACACGTGACACAGAGAGGCGGCCATGTGCGCGCATCAGAGGCAAAGGTAATTAATCTAAAGGGCATCAAACGAACGGGACCGGCGAGCCAGTCGCCGGACGTGACAAATTGCCCAGACGAGGCCTTCGTCGACGTAGCCTGGAACACTGGACCCGCCACAGTTGCTGCACCGTTTCACCGTGCAAGGCTTACGACCGTTCCGCAACCGGAAGTTCCGCGCCGATCCGCGAAACGTGACGACGCGGTGACAACCTTTGTTACGGATACATGTCCGCGGTTTCGTTCGTACTCGTTCGATTATCACTGGTGTGCGAATCTAATCGCAGCACGTCTGCTCGTGTTTCTTGTCGAGATTAAGAAACGATTCGAGTGACGACGATGAGATTTGCAGATTGGAATGGTAAATAGATGAGAAAGGTTAACAGGCTAGATTAGAGGGAGACAACTTTAGCACGGTACCTTGAGGAAATTAGGATTGTTTGGTACCTCAGTTTGGTACCAAAATTATGCTTTGTAAAAAACTTTCTAAACTGTTTTTCTCGAAACTAATAAATTTGAGATGTCCAGCTGTGTCAAAGGAACGATATATGTACGATAAGAAATTTTGTGTGCTAAGTGAAAATTGGGGAATTGGAAAATTTGGTGAATTTCATTGGGATTAAAATAATTGAAGCACTATGTTACTATTATTTAAGAAAGATTAACGTGCAACTATCAACAGCAATTACGTACAATGGAACACTATGGTGTTCTCAGTTTCCGAAAATTAGGCACTCAAAAAACACTGTAACATGTATAATTTCACAATAATTAACACTCGTTCAACTCCAACGCGACACAGATAACAATAGAAAAAGAAAGTAAAAGCTCCCTCGTACAGGGTGAACAAAGAATCTTCGAAAAAGCTCTGTACAAGAATTGAACTCGATGTCACAGCACTTACAGACTCGGTGATCGAGCCATCATCCGGCTGTTTTCTCGTTTCGCTTTATTATGCCTGCGGAACGATCTTGATTTACCGATATAGGGAGAACACGAGTGCCCCGACCATTCGTAGTCGATCCGGTTGCACGTTCAGCCAGGTGATCGAGAACGATCATGATCGTAAAACTCGTGCAGCTGTAAAAACTTCAGCCGGACAGATAGAAGAGGGCGACCGTGTGCGGTAGTTCGCCGCGCCAAGAAATTCCAGAAAATTTATCTCATACGGACAACCGCGGAGGAGGCTGAGGGCGAAAACCGAATCAGTTTGAAAGTTCTGTTTGCGAAGTAACTCCTCCATCAAAATATTTTGTCGCGTCAGAGGCTAACTATCGATCGCGTTCCCAACGGCCGACGTTTTCTTCGTGCTCCCTCGCATTTTTTCGACGATTTTTCGGCTGATAAAAATTACGTTTAACCCTTTGAGCACCATTCAAAGAAGAACCATTCACTGTAATTCTTCGTATTTTTAGAAACGTGTTTAATTCTAAATTAAGAGCCCATATTCTGTGGAGCCTTCTTTTAGAGCTAATTGAACTATAAATTACTTTTAATAAGATTATGTAGCACTGATACATTGTATTAACTGCGTAACACAATTAAGAAAATTTTGAACACTTTCATCTGTCAATTCTTCATAACTCCATGGTAACATGTGCATTCATAGCCGGTACTCGGTAAAAAGCAACGATCAATTGCAATTTTAACATGAATCGTGATCGACCAGCACCTGAATCTAAACTTTCTCCAAAAGCAACGACAGAAACAGACCTTCCTTCCTGTAAACTAACTTCAAGCACCCAGGTTTAACCGGACCAAATCTAGCTGCAGTTCGTTTCAATCACGCCCTCGCTCCCCGCGAAAACAACCGAGAGGGCGGTTCCATAAAAGCGAGCAAATCGCGCTGCAACGCAGAAACTAAGCAGCCACGAAATAAACAAGATCCTTTCGATGCAAACGACCCCTGAATTCCAGCCCCCCGGATAACTTTCCACCAGATTCGACGTTTCCTTCGTCCAAGATCACGAAAATCGAGAGAGAGGCTTTCCAACGTATCCGTGGCCCCGGTCGTTAATAGGAGAGGTCCACGTTCAGGATGTTCGACCCCTCTCGCGATAAACTTGCTCGTCGCGGGCAAAATTCGTTTCCCATGGTGAAACTGAACGGTCGTGCAACGATACAAAGAGTCAGAGACGAAACGACGACGACGATATCGACGCTCGTCGGACCTTTTTCGTGATCCAAGGTTGTTTCGCCTGTTTCGTCCACAGATTATGCAAATCTCTGCGGAAATCCGGTGGAGCTGGATAGAAGGCGAGTCGAACAGAGACGGCAGAAGGAACTGCTGGAACGAAGATAGCTTTGTACTTTTGTCGTTGATAACGTCGTGCGTCTGCCTGTTCTTGGAGAACTGTACCGTTTCCGGGAAATTACGCCGGCTAAAGGGTTCAGCGCAAGGCCATTCGAGGGTATTTTTAAGAATGGACGTGGAAGATGTCCCGATAACGCTGGGAGTAAGCGAAAGTCCTATGATGACTTTAAAGCAGGCACCGTTGGAAGTTCTCTTAAAGACAGATGGAACTGAAACATTCTCTCTCCTGGGATTGTATTTAGATGCAAATGTAAAGTATGCGTAAACAGAGGTCCGCCGACGTAAATGTTTGCAAATGCTCGGTCGTGTTTAACGGAAAGATCTTCTAATTATTTGATCAGTTCCTTTAATAAGTTCTGCTCTTTCATCGTTAGCAAACGTCCATCGAGCCTTTCGTCTTGCGGTGAATTAACACTTGTGTCAACAAAGTGGATCGTCAAACAGATATTGACTCGAAGCAATCTGTTGCCCTCTGTTGCTGCTTGCGATCGTTCAATTTCTTGTACAAACGTAGGGAAACAGAGGGAAGAAATTCGTGAAATTTCTGTTCGAGACGAAGAAAACAGAGTAAATATGGTGTACTATCTTGAAACTCAAATACAGCTCATTACACGTCAAACATTTGAAACGCTGTTAAGGTAATCAATCAATTGTTCGGAGTAATGAGTAATACCTCAAAATTTCAAACTTGACCAAACCAAAGAACACAGAAATTATGACAAAATACGATTCCTAAGAATGTCAAAAATTTTTTAAACTTTACGATCTTCGAACAGATCTGCATTCCGAAATAATAAACACACGAACGACCGCGCGATATTCAGAGCAAATTTTCACGCAGCTGTATCGATCGAACGCGCAACATTTTGAAAGAAATAAAAATAAAAAAAGAATGACCGTCCACCAAGTGGCGCACGAGTGGTACAATCATACGCACAACTGGTGATGAACGTGGAGGAACGTGAACCGGGAGAACACGTTGTCCAGTGACTCGATTTATCACACGGCCATGCCATCGAGAAGCTAGTGGCGACGGGACTAGTTATTCGTAATTACTTGCGTCACGGTGGGAGGCCGTTTCTCAAAGTAGACAGACCAACTACAGCACGGAGAAGTTTACCGGAACGGAATTCGCCTTTTCGCGCTGAGAACTGCGATGAATATTGCCCTTAACATCCCTTTCGCCCGTAGACGAACGTTTCTACTCTGCTCTCTGATATTAGACGCTTCTCCTGTCGCGAAAACTTTACACTTTACTTAATGAGACCGCGGACGTCGCGAAATACGGCGCAAGCGTCTCGAATTTTTCCTGATGAAGGGAGAGGCCAGTTGGATTAGAATAGGATGTTTCAGGGTGCAAAAGAGCGTAGAGAAACATTTGCCAATTGGACTCGTGATCGAGGTTTGGAAAGTGTATTAAAATAGTAATAATAATTTATTAACGAAAGTAAGTAAAACCCTCCCCTTTACCCCAAACTCTGTCACTCATTCCACGCTTCCTCTACATTCTCTCCCGAACATTCACACTCCCACCACACACACACACCTCCCTAGGTTTCTCCGCAGCTAACTTAACCGAATTAACCAATTAACTTCCCTACCTGTGCTTTTATTGCCCAGTTCGTTTCTCAAGAAACGAAGGAGCGAAGGCAAAAATGCTCGCGATCCTAAAAGTCCTTACGGTCACAGTATTGGAACCTAAAGAATTATGCTTATATTGCCATAAACATTGTTTCACTCACTTCTCAACTACTCACACGAAAATAATTCAACGAGACTTTTGAGGCTTTCACAGCCTGAATTGCTCGAATCTTCATTCGAGGATTCTGAGTTAGAGCAGTGTCCAAGAAATGTTGCAGTTAGGTTCGTCAGAGTATCGAGAGAGATTGATAATTTTGTCTTTTGGATTTGGTCTTGTAACGATATTATCGGCGTGCCTCGATATTCTCACGAAGCTAACTGCACGTTGGAGAAACATACAAGTTCGATATTTCTTGGACACCGCTCTAACCCGGAAGCTTCGAATAACAATTCAGGCAGCAGTTTAGAACGGTTTAATAGATATTCTATGCACGAGATGTTTTTATAATGGCACTTGAAGATACATGAGTCGATACGAATGTAAAGCCATTACTAGTAGCTAATTGAACTTTGAAATTAGAGCATTAGAGCACTTTGTCATAAGGAGGGCGGATCTAAGGCTATCCGGTCAACAGTAATTGCTTCATTACCATATATGGTCGTTTCTAAATCATAACACGCTGAGTTGGTTCTGATGTTTATCGAATTGGAAGCATTTATATTACGTGGCTTAGAAAATAGGTTCACTGTTCAATTGGAGATGTTTCAAGGATACTTTATCCTACGTGCGACAATTTATTCGAAATGTTTGATACGTCACGCGAAGAGATAACGTTGCTCCTCTTTCCGTGACCTTTACTTTTTGTCCGTTGGAGTTATACAAATGGTCACCGACCGCGAATAAATCATCCTAAAAACCACGTACATTCAACTAGCCCAGACGATATTAAATTATCGCAGACCATAGGGTGCAGTAACATTTATCAGCAATTCTGTACTCCAACAAACAGTTCGATATGTATGCATCGTGATATTTATGCCTCCTCCAGGATTTCGAGTTAATCTTGCCCTTCTAACTCGCGAAATTTCCTAAATAAACTTTCGTGTAAATCCGTTAATTTCGATTTTTCAGGTGAGAAAAAAACCGAGGAAAGTGGAATATTTCAATTCACCCGGTAGACTTTACGCCAGAAAATAAAAATAAATATTACAAAGAAAAAAAGAAGAAAAAACGAAATCTAAACTAAACACCGGTGTAATAATTATCGACCGCTAATTTTCAATTGCTTCCTCGCGAGATTTTAATCACGGTCGCGGTGTAATTACGATTGTAACAGCTTCCTGAAGCAATTAAAATTTAATACAGTCCGGATAATTTGTCAAAGTAAAATTGGAAGGAAATCGAGAGGAGGTCGTAATTAGGGGAGCGTATTCCAATTAATCCTTAAAGCAAACCTTCGGAGAACAGGAATGAAGATGAACGACCAGCTGGTCATCCGTTAAACGATCGCAATCAACGGTGCAATATATGAAGGGGTCGTAATACGAATATTGCATATGGTGGACGTGCTGCGCCGAAGAGAGAAGGCTAGGTCTCCATCCATCTCCTCTCGCCCCTTTCATCCCATTTGTGCTCGTTGATTCTCCGCCGTGGCTACAATACGCTCGTCGAGTTAGAGCATAAAACGATCGACCCTTGAGAAAACTGTAAATTTCATTCGCAAATATTTACTGAAAATAATGGCACGAGAGGAGAATGAAACGGCGCTGTGCTTAAGGCTGGCGTAGAGTAATACAGTGGAATGAAATTCAGAAATTGTATTAAAATTTTATGGAACGTGGGAAATAAAATCATCTGAACAAAGGGAAAAAATTTGTTCTGTGCTAAGTTGTTTCACTGACAATTAATAGGCAGTTCATTTCCTAAAATTGTTTAATCTGCAAAGAGTAACGATCACAATGCAATAGTATCTGATTTTATTAAACACCCTATAATATTAGTCATTTCCAAAATTCGTAGATACAATTCTGCAAAAAACTGAAATTAATTAAACCATAACTAAATTACCACGGAAAACTGGAAAAATTTGTATTCAAACGGGGCCGACCCAAACAGTTCCCTTGAAATTCGAAATAACACGATTCCGAAGAAACTTAAAATCCCTCTCCAGCGAGCCAAATCTGGAAGCTCTGTTAAAAAGGTAAAAGACAAACGCGAGAGGGAGAAGAAAGAGACGTCGAAGTCTAAACTGGGAACGGTTCCAAGATGTACGAAGCGATCCTATTACATGTATTACAAGTAACTGTAACCAGGGGACAGTTCTCCATTCATCTCTTCGTCCCCCAGCCCACATTCAGTTGCTCCTCCTCAGCACTCTATCGACGTTACAATATGCGTGGCACACTGTAATCTACGAGCTGGCCACCACCTAGGCGGCCGTAGGCAATGATGATATCAAATGTGATGATTGACGCGTTCGCTGTTCCACAATCCTAATCCCGTTTTGCGCTATGCCACCATCATCGTGCACCGCACACCGGCGCTCATGCGACATGCAGACGGGACAGCGAGGAGCTTGCGCCCGATTAACCAATTGAAGCGAGGAAGCTTCGGCGGGCAGAAAAGTGGCTGCCCAAGATTTTCGAGGCTGGAACGACTTGACAGGTGAAACAACTCAGAAACTCGAGGAGAATTGTAATAATTTTTTAATAATATTCAACGTAAACGTAGATGTTCAAAGAGGAGGAATTTTCATCGTAGAACAAAGTTGCAAGGGAAAAAACTCATCCATACGGTTAATATATTCATGATTTATTAGTGCAATTCAAATGCATTCTAAAGCGATAAGTGTGTGTAAAATTTAAAATTCAAATTTCAAGCTTGCACGTGAAACATGATTGCGTGAATCTCATTACGCGTGGACCATCATTTCAATCTCTCCTCCCTGTCGTCGCTACTTAAAATTGCACACGGACTCCTTTACGTTTTCAATTACTTCAATTTATTTTGAATTCCGCGGTAAATTTTCTGAATTTGTTTAAAAATTTTCTAACTTCTGATTAACTCTAGATAACCTAGGTGTGCAACTGATCACCTCCCAAACGAAATATCCAAGTGCGAACGTTCGACGAGATGAAAGTGAGTGGAACAAGGACACCAATGATATCATACTTGGCACAATCTGCATCGTCATCGCGCGCTATACTACTCGTTTCACGTGCCAGCAGGATTATCCGCAGGTTGCGTCGTTGAAACGAATTGCAACCACTCCTCTAATTTCCTGGCCACACAGAGCCGCTCACGCACACGCTTACGCATGGTATAGAGACAAGGACGCGAGGATCGTGCAAAGCATCGATTCCACCGATGCCCGGCCAAAAACTGATTCATACTGTTTGCCCATATTCCCGCTGTTTACCAACCTGTTCCTGATTCTGGGTCAATCTCGTTGGACGAGAATTTCGTGCTTTTGCGGTTATTAGTGGCAGCGGTCGTTATTAAGGATTCAGCCCCGTCCTATTGGCCCGTCGATCTGCTCATGGATCGTGAATGAGGCCGGTTCGAGTTTTTGTGCCGCTAAGGGTACGCGCTGAATTGGATCGACGAACGCTCTCGCAATGATGACGATTTCTGAAAGTGATCGAACGTAATCCAACGGATTTGGATTTTCGGGGACGAGAATCTACGTGGATTTGTGACTCTGTCGACGATCAAAGGGGATTTCATTTTGTTCCCTTACTTTTATCATTTCATTTTTCTTTATTAGAAAATTATTTATTCATACGAATTTATGTTTGACGTAATTAATGTAATAATCATCGAATACATGTAACTAAGAAAGAAGGAAAGTTGGAGATAATTATTGACAGCAATAGTATTTCTTTTGTTAATAGTTTAAAAAATAAATATTTAAATATATATACAAATATTTCATTACGTCGTATGCTCTAAAAGTAAAAATACTAACGTGTACGCGTAATAACGTGTTCGTCTACTACCCTGTCTGACTAATGCAGGTTTGTACTACTGCGTTCACAAGATAAAAGTTCTTCTGACCCAATTTCTTCAGAATCAAACTTAAACTTCTCAAGACCCTTTTGTTACACAATTGGTACATTTGGAAGGAACCAATGTACGTATATAATACTATAAACAAACGTTAAATACACTTTTCATTTGTGTAAAAAATATTTAACATATTAACTTTACCTTCGTTCTAATATATATTAATAGCAAACCCATTTTTAGTACCCATTTAAAAAGAGCACTTCTTCAATTCTACATCTCCATCAAACACTCAAAAATTCTATACTTTCACAATGTCAATTCCAACACCGCACTACGCCACGCTAACTTCAATCAAACCTCAAATTAAACTTTCAACCGATTATCAAAAAATGACGAAAAATCAGCAATAAATTCTCCGTTAGAAATCTCGTTACACCCTTCGAAATTTATTCGTTTTCCGATGAATCCACGAATCCTAAAGGCCGCTGTTATCCATAAAACTTGCAACATTACTATTCGCGGCACGCGTCATCACGAATATCGCGCCACAGATCAGCCGTGAAAATAAATTTCCCGTCGACTTTTTCCCTCCGCGTATCGCGCGTCTCGTCATTAGGCAGAGGCAATAACGTTAATTTCGTGCACGTAACGCGATAAAAACGGCGATACTCGAAAGACAATCACGCGTTTCACGTTCTTCGTACTCCTCCGCGCTTCTTCGCGTTTCGTAAAGCGTTTAGTGAACGTCCATCCCGTGTGCCTCGAGCTTTTTACTTCAGCGCGTGTACAACTTTTTGCGCACCTTCGTCTTCCCGCTTTCATCTTGAACGTGTGTGTATATAGATATATACCGAGAGGACGTCGATCGAGTGATTTTATTTGATCAATTTATAGATCCTAAAAGAGAGGATGGAGCCTTGGTAAAACGTGCTCCTTAGAGATTTTCAGAGGACGCTCGAGCGGAGCTGAAACTGACGATCAATTCCTTTTAGCGTTTTGATGAAGTTAATTTTCTATGAACCTCTTCGGCTTCTGTAGCCTTCCATCACGTCAGATTCTATTTCCACATTTATGAGGAAATCATAATGGAACAATTTCTGTTGTGAAATATTCACTATTGCTTTCGTTAGACGGTCTCTTTTTTGTAATACGTTTCCGTCGAAATTTCCTTCGTACCTTTTCCACGTTAAATAACAAAATTCGTATCTTCGTAATTTTTTCGATAAGTATATACGTGATTAAATTTTTTACGATCAGATGTAACAATTATTTACATTCGCGATAGATACGGAAAAATTGTATTTTTCAGTGTTTTTTTCTGAGTTGCTAAACGATCATACCACGCTGTAATCATGTGAACGTAAATTCTTGTAATTGCGGGAGGATCTGCTTGCTTAGTTAACGATGATCATTAAAATATTTTTTAATGACTGCAGTTAATGATTTCAGTTTTCACAAATTTATGCTAACGAATCTGACAGATTCAGTTTAACCGGTATTTAGCCTTTAACGAACAATTTTAATAACGTTCTCTGAATATCAGAAGAACTTGATTTCCCTGTTTAACCATTAATTTCATTGTAATATTTCAGTAATATTTTATATCGAATACTACTCGACGAAGTGATTGTAATATTTCGATTAATTCAGCCCTTTCGTTACTATTTCGCGCCTATAGGCTTTTTCAAAATTTGTTGAAGCCTTTCGGTGCACTTTCGCCTTAATTTAATACTCAGATTTATTCTTCACGCACTTCCGCCTCAATTTAACAAACTTCGCAGCAATGGTTCAAAATGTCTACAAATATACTTAACAATTTGTTCTATTCAATTGGGCAAACATTTTGGAAGCAAACGAGCATAAATTAGCCTATCGGATCGAAAATGGGATTGAACTCGAAGCTTCTATAAAACTGAAACTTCGTTGGGCAAAAAAAAAAAAAGGCGATTATCCTTTCCGGTCGCTGCAGCTGCACGATGTCCTACTCGTAACGAAACTAGGTTCGATCGACGCAACGTAATTATTCGCGTCTCGTTAATCCGCGTCACATCGTTCCGACGGATATTTCATAAATCACGACGGGTCGCGCGCGTGTGTTTCGCGACGAGAGAGAAAAAGAAGAGGGAGAGAAAAAAAGTAATCGACGAAATGATGCGCTCGTCAGCGCGCAAAAGTTACTCGTCAAATGGCAGCCGCATTGTTTTACGACCTTGCCAGGACGAAATTAATCAGCAATACCGTAGCCACGGCTCGGACATCGACAATTAATTTCTCGTTTTATCGCCCCCTGATCTAGATTAATTAACTCTGGACAGCGCCACGGAGCTGGGCGATCAAGTAGAAACTTTTTGTAGCTAAGAATTTTCAAACTGTACGGAAATATCGATACAGTTGTCGATTATTAAATTGACGCCTTCGATTGAACCTTCAGGACAATCTGTCGACACTTTCAATTCACGAATTGATGATATTTAGATCATTTAATCTCAAGTACAATCCAAATTTCGCTTAACCCTTTGAACACTGAATTCTAACACGCGAAAGTAAGACTACAAATTGGATATTTTTGCTTCTTTTAAAAGATCATCGTAATCTCAAGCACAGTCCAACGTTAATTCTCGAAAAAAAAAAAAAAAAATTGTTTGAAGAAATTTTGTTTAACCCTTTGAACACTGAATTCTAACACTCGAAAGTAAGACTACAAATTGAATATTTTTGCTTCTTTTAAAAGATCATCGTAATCTCAAGCACAGTCCAACGTTAATTCTTGAAAAAAAAGAAAAAATTGTTTGAAGAAATTTTGTTTAACCCTTTGAGCCTTGAATTCTAACACTCGAAAGTAAGACTACAAATTGAATATTTTTGCTTCTTTTAAAAGATCATCGTAATCTCAAGCACAGTCCAACGTTAATTCTTGAAAAAAAAATTGTTTGAAGAAATTTTATTTAACCCTTTGAACACTGAATTCTAACACTCGAAAGTAAGACTACAAATTGGATATTTTTGCTTCTTTTAAAAGATCATCGTAACCTCAAGCACAGTCCAACGTTAATTCTTGACAAAAAAAAAAATTGAAGAAATTTTGTTTAACCCTTTGAGCCTTGAATTCTAACACTCGAAAATATGACTACAAATTGAGCTTTTTTCAATCTTCTAAAAGATCGTTCTTAAAAAAATTGTCTGCATTAACTTTGTTTAACCCTTTGAGCACTGAATGTTAACGCACGAAAATAAGACTATAAATTGAAATTCTTCGATCCTTTTAAAACACAGTATGTTTCATTTAACGAGACCTGGATTACGAAATATTTGATCCGCGGTAGATAGCATATTCTGCATTGCATACACGGTCTACAATTTCAACGAATATTTGATAAATAACAGCAATATAAAGCAACCGCATGGTCACAGTTCTTAAAGGGTTAAGCTGCGATCGTTTATCCCTCAACGTTTCGCGTCTCGTCCCAAGATTCAGTATATCTTTCTCGGCAAGAAAGCCAGTTGAACCGTGAAAGAAAGTTCGAAAGCTCCAAGAACGATTCGAGACGACGTCATAAACCGCGGTTGGAACCCTTCAAGTAAAAAGACAATTTTCCCCCGCCGATAATCGACAGATTTTCCGCTATATCTGCGCGATATGAAACGAATTTCCGCAATAATCGACGACACAATGGCGCTCAAGCTTCCGGCCCGTTCGCTATTTATTAGACGGAAGCGCAACGCGGAGGCAAAACGACATTTATATTCATAACGAAAACGGTTCCGACCCCGTTCCGTGCCATCGCCGATATTTACCCCTGGCAAATATAACGCGGAAATCATTCACCGAATCTCCTCTTCGCGCTACACACCCCTTTCCTCCTCTGCAATCCTTCTTATTCTTATTCTCGCGCTCTCGTTCTCCATTCTACGTATGTACGTATATCGTCGAGGAATTCCGGCAGCTGTTGATTTTCACCATTCCAGGTTACGAAAGAAACGCTCGAACAATCACGATTGTGCACACTGTACATCTATCCGCGTGTAGAATTCGCGGAAACGCTGATGTACGAATTGCGGGGTGGTCGATCGTTAGTCTTTTTAAACGAAGCATTGTAAGTTGCTCTGAATTTAACCCTTTACGACGCCACGTGACTTGGAAGTTGTGCATCTATTTATCAATATTTCGTATTCAATTCTCTTAGAATAACAATTTTTTATATTTATTCTCCCTTCTCCCGTTAAAATGTGCAATTGCAACGAACCGTAATTTTCCTTCTCACGAACGAAGGAAAATCAAATTAGATTAAGTTACATTTGATAAAAATGTATCGCAAGTTCCATAACTGTAACGTCAAAGATATTCAGATAAGCCGTTAAGACTTTATGCTTTGAAGTTACTTTTCATTTTAACATACAGACTTTAGACAAATCTAAGATAAAATACTATTCATCATCTGTTGCCTCGCAAGAAATCGCGACGAACCCTCGGTTTGGCGGATTATCGTCATAAACTTGTCCGATTACACTTGGCCGCCAGACCGAGGTACAGGTTCTCTTGCGCGTACCGTAGCCTCCGTGGAGAGGTCACATGCGCGGTGGAAAGTCACGCGGCAACCCCTGGGAAAAACCCAAAAATGGGGGGTTTCTAATGTTAAGCAACAATCCCCTTCCCTTGGAAAGAGCTGCGTCCCACCTAAACAACCTCCTCTAATGAGGAGTCAGCACCTACAACCTCCAGAAGAAATCGGCCACCAATCAGCAACTGGCCGAGCTGATAAAGCTAAGGAAACGAGGCAGAAGCGCGTCCTTTTTTGGAAGTCTTGGCAGTTGGTCTTACGAAAATTAGTATTTTGATAGTCTCGTGGCGACATCACCTCAAGTATCACTCTGTTGCAAATAAAACTAGTTCTTAGCATTTCACACTGAATAAATCAAGGTGTGATTAAACTCGCGTACCGGTTCGGCACTTAAGCATCGAACATTACGCGACCCGAACATCATCAGATATAATAATAATTGGAGTGTCTAAAAATGTATTCCCAATCTTCTCAAGTTCCATAACTGTAACGTTAAGGCTACCGATATATTTAGTTACAATTATTTTCCATTTCAACGTTTAAATCGCTGTCATCGTCTACTCTCCCTTCAAACCTTCCTCCAAATTTCCCCATTTCGTTACTCGACTTTCCGGCTGAAATCTACTGCCGACAGAGGAGGATAAGAAACCGCGGGATTGGCTAGAACAAAAGGGGACAAAAATCGCGGTGGCGTGAATGATCCGAAACGGTCGCTGCTCGACCGTAATTTCTATTCAATCGGCGATACGTTTAGTAAATCCCGGCGAAAATTACTCGCGCCGCTCCCGTATTAATCCGGTTGCGCGGCAATGACCGTACAAGCGGCGCGATGCTGCTTGCTCTTCCATTCCGGTAAACGCATCGCGGCAAAATCTGCTACGCGGCCTGTTACCGTGCCGCGGACGTGATCACGCCGTGCGAACATGTAAATTCAAAACGATCCGCCGTTCATTCCGAAATGCCGGTGCATCGATCGTCAGATCGGGTCACGCCTATTCGAGCTTCGTGCTTTTTCAATTATGCTCCCTGATCACGGACAAGGCTAGAGCGCCAAGTGTCGAGAAGCTTTTCCAACTTTCGTCTGACTATACTGGCTATTTCGAGGCCATGAACTGTACAGCGAGTACGGGTGGAACTTAGGTTAAATGAAATAATTGGAGGACAGGAATTTTCCGATAAGGATGCATTTGTCGCAAAGGAACGAACGCTCGTTTGCTACTCACTTTGACAAAATTTCGGTCCAACGGAGCATGAACAAACGAGCCACTCAGAAGACAAAGTGACTAACTCCGTAGAATATATTAAATTTCTTTTATTTATGAAAAATTAAGCACCAAGCGTGTGCCTCGATACTAAAATTGGAAGAATATGAAAAAGTGGAGTTGATCATTTTGGCTTCCGAGTGAAACTGGGGGATTTAATCTGAACGCACCTTAACAGAACAACAAGTGTTTAGCAGTGAGTGTTGTAAACAATACTTAAGACAAAATGAAATTCTACAAATTCGACTATACCGGGTGCCTGAAAAAAATATCAATAAATACTAACACATATATGGAAAATTTGTACGTATATACAAAATGAGAATCAAATTTTAAGAAGGTGTTGACAATGATGACGTTTTTAAAAAAATGATTTCCGTATAAGTGTCAACACTTTTTCTTAGAGCACCTGTAAAAACGAGGAACAATTATCTGTCGAAACACCAAAAAAAAATAAAAGGTGACAGCAGGGACAATCCCAATAATTCACCCAAATTTATGAAACAACACCTCTGTCTCCACGAAAAAAGACCTCTCGCTATTTGCGGGACATTACGCGCGCTACAAACGTGCCGTTTATCGAGGATCGTGAATTAAATATTCATCGGAATCGATTCGAGTCGACTAGGCTCGTGTCGGGCCACGAGAATTCTGATACGTTTCTGGCGCGCGTTCCTTCGGAGCCAACAGGCATCTAACATTCATGAATTTATCCGATCCGCTGAACTTTTATCGGAGAACGCCGGCAATTTTTACGGTTACATTGCTTGTTTAATGATTTCTATTCGGAGCTAAAGCGAAACTTGACTCTCGATGGACGAAGAATCGATTTAAAGTGATTCGTTCGGTTAAGAATACGAATCTCAGCGATACGCTGGCGGCCGGGGATCTGTGTAAGGTTGCGATAAGACTGCATGTGTTTCGATAATACTCGTTAAAATTTTATTTCGGTAACAAGTAATATTTAGGTACATTCTTTTATGCTCTTCAAATTATTTCAACATTTATTAACAGAAGAATGTCATTTTTTAAATTGTATATCGTCAGTCAACAGTGACTGACGCGGCCCGAACGAAAAGTATACTGTCAGTCACCGGTGACTGACATGGCGCTTAACGTGTTAAAGAAAAATTGATTCAATGTCGTTGAAAATTATACCAAGTATCAAATTTTTTTTCAATTATATTATATATATTTACATTTTCTATTATACATACTTAACGTGTAAAATAAAAATTGGATTAAAATATCCGCCAATTTTATCACAACTTCTGCAAAGATATGTCGTTTATATCGAATAAAATCGACTTGCAATTAGCAATTCTGGAACGCTCGTGATAATCGACTGCTTTTAAACGAATAATTACAGTTACAATTTGCGAGGCGATATGCGAGTGAAACGAAACCGAGGACGATACCGGTCGATCGAAAATATTTATTCAAGAATGGGAGAAATCGCGACGCTCTCAACAATTCCGCCGATCGAATGTTTTCAATGTTTGCCAATTACAAAGGAAAACAGGGAAATTTAGAATCACGATGTAACGAACTTGCCGGCCGAAATGCCGACGTCGCAGAATAACAACCACTGTTTCGATTAGATTAGTTTTCGTCTCGCGTACGCGTTTCCACAAACTGTAACAATATTTATTCTCGCGCTGACATCGACTGGCTGCAGTACCAGGAAAAAGACCATGGCAAACCAATAATGGAAAAAATACCGTTAACAGAATATTTCCGGCGATGGACATAAACTAAAAACTTCATTAGAAACACATCTAGAAAACTTCCATTTCTTCTTAATTACAAACCTCTTATTTCTTTCATAAAAATAGATCAACCCTGTTTCTATTATTTTCCAATATTCCCATTCATGCACCGAAGGTGTCCACACCAAAACGAACTCTTTCTACTATTCCCATTCATGCACCGAAGGTGTCCACACGAAAACGAACTCTTTCCACTATTAAATTATATTTCTAAACTGGAATGATAAATTTGAGAATTACTCAATTTCATAGTATGCCAACAGTCACTCCTGGACAAAGATCGTATTATTCTCGAAAGAGGGGGGAAACTAAGGGTATTAAAGAATATAAAAATTTCATCGCGACAACGAACATCTTTTTGATGCCCGCTCCACGAGGGATCCATGGTGTTCTGCATGATTCCGCAATTACGAAAAATTTATGCAAGACGTAAAGCTACTTTGTGCGTTAAGGAGACCGCAGAAAGGGTTTCGGAGCTGAATGGCTTGCTTGGTGCGGCAGTTACTTTTAATTAGAGCGCCAGAACGCTCTATCTTCGAGTGTTTAACGTGGAGAGCAGAACAGCGTCTTAGCAGCAATTTTTACCCATTAAGAGTCGAGCAAGAGTCTCGTGAGACACGCTCCATGAAGAATAAAACCAAGATCCTCGTGCACAGGCCTTTCCTGCCCTATCTTTTGCAAAGGCGACGTAACGAACATCCCTTGCTTTCTCTTTCTTTTAATTTCCAAATTGTACGTCCACTTCGATAATAAAGCGGAACACTTTCGTTCGAATCGATTGCTGTTTAACGAACGGTATAAAATGATTTAAGCAGCAAATACAATTTAAACGTTCTACAGAAACTGTAATACAAATTTGACACGAATAATTTAATTACTTCCAAAAAAACATCCCGGTAATTCGCAAATATATTTTCGCCAAATTAATTAATTTCGAAGTAACTTCGTCGCGTTGAAATTTCGCACCAAGTTGACAAATAATATCAAAATTTCTCACCAAATATCTGTCAATGTGAAAACAAATTTCTGCATACTTTTCGTGCAATAACAACTTCGAAGTCGATCGTTAATATCAAAAATATTTCTCGTTACATGGAATAATTTCTGCTGTTTGTCGTACGTAATAGCAAAATAAATTCATTATTTAATCGCTGATTATTTTTAAATCATTACCGCCACGAACGAACGTAATATCTTAGCCTCTACCTGCGAAAAATAAATTAATATTTACTGTTTTCTGAACAACCGGTGAGATTTTAAAACGTTCAATATCGAACGAAATTTAATTGCCACCTGTGTCATTTATCAGCGATTACACGAACGTCCAGGAATTAATTACCATCAATGTGGAAATTCGACGATTTTTCAACACTCACCCTTCGACTGTTGCCATCCTTTGGGTTCAGGTCCGAGGCCACAGTGCCGAAAATAGTTGGCTGTAACAGAGAGTTAAATTGTTAAAAATATGAAATATTTCGTTGGACGTCGATTGTAAACCAGTTGGAAATTCGTATAACTCTTGTAGCGTGTAAAGAATGGAAGGTTCTGTACGCTATCTCTACTACAAATTAATGTTACAGAGCTGAGTTTTGCGTGGCGTTGGTTGCGGACGAACCCAGAGAGTTGGTTTTGAGTTTTGGTTTATTGAACAGAGTTACGAACTGATTCTGGAACTGAATACTGTGCTTCTGACAGCTTAACCCTGGAATACTAACGTTCATTTTTTGGGCGATTAATGTCAACGTGGGACACGCTGTATTCTACGTAGTGAAAATTATTTATTAAATTTAAGAATTAACGATACTTTTAAAGTGAAAATACAGAGAGGAGAGTGTATTTGAAGAAATATCTCTCGGAGCACAGTATCCTTCATGTTAATATTTCAGGACTAACCCTTTCGAATCATCTCTGAATTAAAATGAATTTTTGCTCGACTAAAAATTTCCATTTTATTATCAATCCTGATAGCAAAATTCTTGCGTTAAGTAGCTATCCATAATCGAAACTAACTAAGGTGATGGATGAACTGACACCCAGAAAATATAATTTCACATCGAAAGCGTGACATATTAACCCTTTCGCGACTAGCGCCGGTTATATCCGGCATCCACTAAATTCTTCACACTGGCTAGCGCCGGTTATATCCGGCATCCACAAAATGCTTCACACTGGCTAGCGCCGGTTATATCCGGCATCCACAAAATGCTTCACACTGGCTAGCGCCGGTTATATCCGGCATCCACTAAATGCTTCACACTGGCTAGCGCCGGTTATATCCGCCATCCACTAAGCGCGTCGCATTGGCTCGCGCCTCAACAACTCGAAGCGAAGATTTATTTTAAAATACAGAACGAGGCCTCAACAACATTCCCTTTGTCCGATACACCCTTAAGTCCTCTGCTGTTCCAACGAAATCCTCTAAGATTTGAAAAAACGCGAGACACTCTTAATGTGTACGGTGTGCACTAACGGCACGTCGACCCGTGCGTTAGTGGCCTACCGATGCCTAGTTCCGCCGTTGCGAAAGGGTTAAACCTGTTGAAATTTGAAATTTTCAAATAAAAATCGTGCAACGTATCGATCTGCTATAAAATACCCCCAAAAAGCACCGAACGCAGTAACAAACATTTTAATTCATCTCTGGAGAAACAACACACGAGAATAATTATCCTCGAGAACGACAATAAACAAATAAACACTCTACTCGAAAAAATGATTTCCATATGAATGTTAACAACTTTTCTCCCCTTCGTCGAGGGGAATCCACGAGAAAGAGAGAAGCGACGAGTCAATTTAGAGGAGCAAAAAGAAAAAAGAAAAAGGGAACACACATCGTCGATCGGCCATTAGAAAGGCGGCAATTACATCTCGCAGCTTTTAGGTGGCGATGAATATCCTGCTTTTTGACATCGATCGAAGGCCTGTCAATTCGAAATAGAGGCATGATTTCCCCGCGTGAAATCGTCCGGATGTTACGGGCAAAGCTGCGAATCCCGAAACGCGGGCTGTAAAAGCTGTCGCCCCGTAAATCTACGGGATGCCATCTAGTTCGGTGGCTCGAGTCCAGCCATTAACTGCCCCTGACCAAGAAAATGCATTCGCCTAGCTGCGTCGAACTAGGAACGAGACAGAGAGAGAGGGGTCGACGTGAATTATAGAAAAAAAAGAAGGAAAATACAGCACGCGGTGGGAGAACGTCTAGGAATTATAGTCGTGCTATGGTTTATGCAGAAGCGAAAAAAAAAAGGGTGATTTAACGATGCAATCTCGCTTAATTCGAGCCTTCTTCGCTGGAACTGGATGCTGAAGTAACAACTGTGCTGTTTCATTATCTGTGTAACGGTCTGCGGTCGTGTGTACGTTTTTATATTGTAGGTGTGTTTTCTTCTGGGAAATAGAACTGACGGTGATGGAACTTTTGGACGGACTTGTCGAGGAGAGTGGGATTCAAATTTTGTGCGAAGTTGAGAGAAAATTTTTAATGTTGATCGAGTGAGTTTGTAAATTAAATACACTTTGGTCTGACCGAAATCAGCCTTCTATTACAGAAACAACTGTGTTTCAAATTTCACATAAAATTGTGAGAAAATTTCTAAGATTGATCGACCGAGCTGAAAATTAAATTTTCATTAGCATTGATAATTTTTTTACCTTCCTTCTCTGTAAATTAAATACACTTAGATCTGACTGAAACCAGTTTTCCATTCTCCAAACAAATGTGTTTCCAATTTCATATAAAATTGGGGGAAAATTCCTGAAATTGATCGAATTAGTTGCAAATTAAGTTTCAATTAGCACAGATAATTTCTCTATCTTCCTTCTCTGTAAATTAAGTACACTTTGGTCGAACTAAGATCAGAGCTCTGAACGAATCAATTCTGGACGCGAAAAAATGAAGGCGATAAGGTACGAATAACACGGGAGAAATCAATAATTCCGTGATTTCAAGGGAGAATAATTTTACTCGTCACCAGCACTGCCATTCGAGACGTTCCGATCAAGTCAAAGGCAGCCCAGATCTGTTAATGGGTTCTTTTATTCCTGGAATAACAGCTTCCGACAGCAGTTTTCACGGAACGCTACGATAGGCTGGAATTAAATAGGGCGCTACAAATCGTCCGAGTGTCCTGTATCGAATCGTGGTTATCAAATGCACCGTCTAAATTTATGCTTTATTTAACGATGGAAAAGAAAAGAAATAAACGGAAGTGGCTTTTATACAGTTCGTGTGACGTATTGACAGCTGTAAATAACAAACGAAAGCTGCTAAAATAAATCGAGTTTTAAGGTAACGAGAATAGATTCTTTTCACAATTAACATTTTCGAGCTGAATAATCGAAAACTAATCCTATAAATACATTTCTCTCGACGAAATTTGTTTGAAATTAGGAATAAAGCGACTTTTGTTCGTCACGATTCAAAAGGTAAAAAATTGTGATATAATAGAATTATTATTAACACAATTGTACAAATAAGAAATAACAGTAGCAATTCAATTAGTAGGAATTTAATAGCAATATAAATTTTCCAAACCTATGTAGGCATTTTGGGACGGTTTATGGCTTGGCCTGCGCCTCTTGGCGAGTGGCAAACACCAGACCCGAGTACCCATCGGTTCGGCCTAGCGATATCTTTGCCATTCGACGAGAGTCGGTTCTTAGCTTCGGTAATAGACGGACGCCGAAGAGTCCGAAGTAAACTACTTTGCACAACATCCTGATTTGAAAAGTTCATTAGACCACCTCCTACACCTAGTTCTTCTTCAAATTTAAATACGCCTTGTAGAGTAACTGTTTTTTCAAATTCTGCCATACCGAGTACGAGCTGCGTACTCGCTCGACACCCCGTGGCCTCAGGTAGCGGACCGACGGCCGCGCGCCCCGAGCCCGCCCTGATTGGTCGAGTCAAGCTTCCCCAAAACACACAAAAGATGACCCTTTGACCAGAAAAATTAGTTCTTGCGGGAAGCCGACTAAGACTACTCTAGCATACACCGAGCAGACGTCTCCTTCGCGGATTATAGACGACACTCCTTGTTCTTGCACAAGTCAGTACGGAGCGAACGAAGACTCCGGGACCAGGTTTCCTGTCCTGTCTCTACTCTCACCATCTTTACCTATCCACCTCCTACTAGAGGCAGACGCTCCTTCGCGGATCATAGCGACACCTCTAGGTTGCATCCAATTCTCCAAAATATCTTCACAGAGACAACAGACGTCTCCTTCGCCGGTTACAGACGATAGTTTCTCTTCCTTCCTCCCTCACTCTTACCTATTTCACCTACCTATCCCCCCCTCCCTCCTTTGGAAGATCTGGCCGAGTCAAATTTACGCCTTTTCACCGACCGTCTTCGAGGCATAATCGCTCTCGATTTATCTGTAATTCGACCTCACAACAACAAAGTGAGATTTTAAATAAATTTCACACCACAGCCTTTATTTTTCGGTTTATTAATTTATACACGTACGTGTGACAGTGTGATAGTGCAACAACAGATTACGAATGCAGGAGTAGATTTAGCATGCGTAGCAAAGTAACATGTTTGCGTACAAGCAAACACGAGGAGCTGAACGAAAGAGAATCGTGAAGGATAATCGATAGCGATGTCGAACACGAGAGTGTAGTTAAGTACACAACCAATTTACACCTGGTATCGACATTATATCTTGCGCTTTAATCCTGTCCTCTATTATTTTCTCATTCTATAACACACTGCATAACACATCCGAATTATTTATCCTGACTAATCACAATAACGATATTACACATAATTCCAATGAAAATCCTCTCTGCCTTGGGCAACTTCGATCAATATTCCCTTAGCGTTAAATCCTATCTATTTTAACGCACTTCAACCCCTTCATGGTCCAATTATTTTTCAAGAAATTTGTCATCTATCTATCGATCATATCTGTAATATACGCTAAATTGAGATTAATTTTTATTCGAGCGCTCGAGCGAGATTTACACGTCCCATTTGTCACCAAAGTGTCAACCAATCGATATTACAAAAATATAAAATTGCAATAAAATACTACAATTTCTGAAATCCCTCAAAATAGGTATCTAAATTTAAAACAAACGTTCCCAAAAAGAGAAGAAAACTAACAAAATTGTAACACTTAAGAAACCGATCAACCATCGGCGCTTCTATCCGTCAGCTTTCAAAAGTCGACAATTTCGCAAAGGTCCCTCGAAACCGTGAATCGACGTGGAACGAAAAAATTGGGTCGTTAACGTGTTTGGAATTGCAGCGATGCTGTTGCAAAAAAAAAAAAGAAAGAGGGGGAGAGCTCGCAGTTAAAAGCACAATATCAAACAAACAATTGTAGCTCGTAGCGTCGAATCAATATTGCGTTTCGCATAGATCAATGCAGAGGCTGCGGTGTTATACGCTCCGCATTTCTGCACGGTGAATCGAATTTTCCGTTATTGCCCCGCACACGTTATAGCAGCCATGAAAATTAATTAAATATCCGGCCACTGTACTCTTAGTATTATTTATCCGTTGCTTGTACAAATTTCAAAACATGTAACTCTTCGAACGAAAATTGCCGCGGGCCAACTGAAACGTGCAATCGTTTTCCACGCTAAATATTATGCAATACGTTCGACGTAATCGCGAAAAACCGGCGAAATTAAAAGGGAACGAGAGAGAGGGAGAAAGAGGAGTAGCGAGCTAATAGAGATCGATAAGGACAACGATTGCAAAGTGTATCGTTCGCTCGTAACGTGGGAAACTCGAAAATCGAAGGAAATTAAACGTTTTCTCTTTTTTTTGCCGTTCTTAAGCAAGTCATTCGAGTCAAAGAAACTTCTTCCATCGTTGTTTATGAAAGCTTCAAACGTAATTGCTAGCAATGTGCCTGGAGAGAAATCGATAGGATAGCTCTGACAACAGAAAAACTCACTCAACGTAATTGTTGTCAATATGGATAGCATCGGTGAACCAAAAAACACGATTGGATGGAGGAAAATCGTTTCGAGTGAACGTGGGCGAAAGACATGTTTGTAACCGCTACAAATTCACCTAAACTTCTATGGATTTTCACGAAGTATAAATTTCGACTCTGCCGTGCCGCTCTGTCATACTTCAATCCCTTTTGAGAACTGCTTAAAGGGGGTTGGAGAAGTACTTAGGCAAAAAAAAAAAAAAAATACTTTTGTAACGAGAAATACGCTGCTCCAAGTAATTTGCTGTTTGAAATTAGGTGTAATTTATTCAAATCTGACGAACAGAAATTTTTCGTACTTTTTGCATTAACTATACGACCAGAAATTGCAAACGTCAATTTTATTTCCTCAAAATTGTTTCATATTTCTCAATTTTTTTGCGGGAACGATTTTATACTTATTTTATAATAGTAGGGAAATTACACTGTGTTATACGACGAAAATTTTTAAATATAAAACAGCAGAGTTTTTTGTCTCTCAATAGTGATTTCCTGAGAGTTAACATTTTCAAGATTTACGTAGCTTTCTCCCAAAAGCCGTAAGAAATATTGAAACTAAATTTTAGCTTACTGAAGAATGAAAAAAAAGGTGAGTATTCTTTGAAAAATTATATTTCCGGTTCCAAGCAATAGTTTCAAATTCCAACACACAGATATGGATAAGACTGACTACAGAAACATGTGGAGAAAATTTGCAGAAAGTAAGTAACAAAGAAATAAGAAAAAAGTACAGAGATTTGGGAAATTCAATCTCGCTCGAGTTTAATGCATTTGAAACGCGGCAACGTAACAACGGAATCCCTTCCAAACGAATATCTTCCCGAATACCGCCACGCAACAGTTCAATTTTCCTCGTGCCAAAATTTTTCGCCAACTGCTACGTAACAGTTTAACGTGTCTGAAACCGAACGTTTCTCGAATTCCAATTCCCTTCGAACAAACATTTCCCTAATACTAAAACCATACCGTTTCATTCCTGGCGCATTTACCAGACAACGAAAGCTTCATCGTGTAACCACGATATTATCGTTCAAAGAGAAGAAACAGAAAAGTGTCGATATATAGCGTTGCAAGCTTTCGACCTTGTTTGATTCAGAGCTCGCCGTTAAGGCGTATCCTGTAGCCGGATTTATGGCAGCGGGTCAAGTGGTCGCCGTCGCAGGCAAATATCGCTTTCTCAAAACACCACAAGTGTTTATTGCGTCGCCTGCGACACTTAGTCCCTAGGACCAGACCCTGCCATAAACCCTGGAGTCTCCGAACGGGAAATAGAAAAGTGGCCCACGACTTTTGCCAACGTCGATGGGCCACTTGACTTTAACAAAGCCTAGAAAAGCGGAGATTCCACAGGATTCCCACGCATCCATCCACCGAACACTTTCTCCGGTCGTTGTCTACCCCACCCTAAGATAACGCGCTAAGGGCGAAATGGAGGGAGGTTACGATGCACCGGAGTAAACTGATTGGTGATTTAGAAAAGGAAGAATGGGAGTCTCCGTCGAGGGAAACCGCGGAGACTCCGGCAGAATAGACTCTAGACCTTGAGCAGAAACACTTGGCCACTCGCAAGAGAAGCACCTCTCACTTCGCAATAGAATTTATATCTTGAATTAGTTGTAGAAAATAGAACATAAAATAAAAACTTAGTGTTTCAATCAAGAAACTGGTCCTTCGTAGCCCTAGAACATTAGTCGGCACACACGTGCAAAAACCGGCAAAGCTTGAACGATCGAAAGATCAACCGCAAGCCCTAACACTCGCTGTGTGGTTCAGCCTTGAACGAGGTTCAGAATGGATAGAGAATGTTCCTGTTCGTTGTTGTTTAGTTGATGGTTTATTTGTGATCTGAACTCGCTCTTTATACATTTTCTCGAAGTGGACGTCCGCCAATCAGGGTGCCTAAATGGTGGCGACAACCCTCTCCTTGCGCCCGCAGCGCGTTTCTTTGGAGAAGGGGATGCCTGTGGGTTTCTCCGGGTGAATTTGTTTATGTAAAATTGTCAGCCCCGAAAGCGGTGCCGTTTTATTACCACAAAAGCCTACCGCGAGCGCGGCGCAGGGTAGACCAAGGGGGGTCTGATGGCCGAAGTGAGGTTCGGCACCTCGGTCTGGCGGCCAAAGGTGGCTAATGATTCTGATAACTATAATCCGCCAGACAGAGGCGAGCTCACGTGAATTGCGTGCGACACAACATATAGTGTGTGAAAGAGAAACTAGAAAAAATCGAGGGAGATACACGTGAATGTTGCAATTGGTTCGTGATATCAGGACCAAGATTCTGATAGCAGCTTCTTCTAATTTATGATGTAACACAGTCAGGTAGGACACGTCGTACGAGAAAAACAAGTGGAATCGATTCGAAGGACGGAACATCCGCAACACGGAATCCGCACTGAATCGTTTCCTCCTTATCTTTATCCGCTTGGACGGATCGGTCAACAATCGCGTCCCTGATTCAAAAAGACGAGAAGAAAAAGGCTGTTCGGGGCCAGCCAGCCAGCTTGCTCGTGGGAATTTCTTCGTAGAAGTTTCTTCCCCCGCGCCCGTTGCTTCTCTTCGTCGTCTCGTGTTTTATGCACGCGAGAAATCGATTTGTACGATCTTTCAACTTTTCTTGAATAATGCGAAACGAACGATTTTGCTTGGAGAGAACGTGTGGCGCGGTTCCCGCGAGATCGCGGTAAACTTTTTAATTTATGGCCAAGTATTTTTCCCTAGAATTTTTAAGGCGAATGACGATTTTGTTGGGCAGGAGTATTTGGGAGTCTTTTTAACGATTTTGAGTAACGAGTCAGTTTGTAAATTTCTTTTCAACGGGAGTCAGTGGGAATTGAAAATCATTGAGAATCAAGGGGGAATTAAGAAATTTTTACATAGTGATTTTGAGTAATGAATTAATTTGCAAATATTTTTCTTTTTTTAAGAATCAATGGAAACTAACAATTTTCTACATAAGAATAATAAAACAACGAATCACTGTACGAATACTTTTTCCAATGTAAAGTTTAAAATGCAAAATTATAGATTGACTTCTAACTGAAATTTCTTTGATTAAAGAGAAAATTGAAGCACAATTACCAGCAACAATCGAATGAAAATTAATTACACCGAATGTCTGTTTTGTAATTATTGCAACAACTGATAAAAGCAGAAATTAAGCGTCCTTACGATTCTGGGATCGATAACAAACGGCGGTTTTTAAACGTTGCGGCAATATCGTTGGAATTTACACCGAAACACAATAGTATAAAGAACGTAAGAGATAGTCTGGTTATCAGTATCGTACCAATTTCGGGAGTTTCTCTTTGTTCTGCGTTGAAAACTGTGTACAATGGGAGCACGTTCGACAGTAAAGCTCAGAAAACAAACGAAAACAAATAATCGAAAATCCGTGGTGGAATTTCATTCTGGGAGAGAAGAGTCATGTTTTGCGAGTAGAAGAGCCATTTTTTAAACACAAAAGTTAACCAGATGAACGCTTTCCGTAAAAGGAACAATGGAAAATGGATCTTTTTTTTTTTTTGTCCCTTCTCCTCGTTTTAGAGAAAATTCGTTCAGCTTAAAAATAACTGAATAGATAAGCTAAAACCGTGAAATGGAATTTTAGAACAGAGGAAGTTGAAAAGCGCAGAATAATTCTTTACCGGGCGAAAGAGAGAAAGAAAAAAAAGGTCTTTAGAAGAAACGGCAATGGAATTATTCTACAACGTCGTGCAATGAAATTGTTTGTAAAAAAACACACACTCTGCTATCTTGATTGAAAATATCACGATTTCAGAATACAAGTTTCAATCCCTCTACTCTTAATTCTCCGTAAAATCATTTCTCTGGTTACTTCTTTCTGCAATACTATCATGCTCGAGTTTGAAGAAGCATCAAACGTTCACACTCGTGCTATCGATCGAACGTCTGAAAGAAAAGGTTAACGAAGCAATCGATCGATAAAAAGCTCGGACGGAATAATAGCTCAATTAGAAAAGCAGCAACACGCGGCCTACCGCTTCAAGAAGTTATCCGGCGCCACGCGATTCTCTAAGTGGTTCTTTTGAAACGGATGCCCACCGTTCGCTGTAAATCCTTCAGCTCGTTAAATTATTCCGTGTTCCCGTCGCAGAATGCTCTCGAGCGGGTGATTAACAGACTCCTTTGAGAATCGAGTAACCGATGTCCGTCTTATTTACAGAGTTCTCCGGTGCATACCAGGTGTTCTGGGAAAAACGATGACACGCAGTCTCGCTTGATGAACGTTTAGATCGGTTCCGGGCCGTTGTTCGCGAGTGAAAAATCGCCTGATAAAGTTTGCAGAAGAATTCGTGGAAGATGTAAATTTTGAGGAACGTTGTTAAACCTTTCGTTACCTGTGGGACACGTGTGAAGAAAAATTGATCTCGATTTAGTGTCCATTAACCGTTTCACTGCTGCTGGTGTCTATAGGAATTTTGAAAATTTTTTCACACCGTGTCTTTGGCGTTTAATGTAGAGATTGGCGATTTTTGGCACACTCTTACCTTAATTTAAGCCTTCCTTCATGTTTCTTGCGTATTTCTCCCTTAATTTTTAAAATGACAAATTAAAAACTTGAACTATTTGAAGTTTAATTCCTAAAATGATAAATTAAAAGTATTTAAAAAATTTCAAATGTATCATTTTAAAAATTAAGGCGAAAAATCTGAGTCAAGGCTTAAATTAAGGTGAAAGTGTGCCAAAAAGCGCCCATTAAATCGCTAAGACAGAAGATTTTTAATTCTGCCATAGCGAAAGGGTTAAAGACACGATGCTCGATAGATAAGTAAGAAATGAAAGAAAAATAACAATTCGGTGGCGAGAGGGTTAAGACTTTCCTGTTTCTCGTCGTATCTTCATCTGTTTTCCTGCTGTCGTACGAGAAAAATGAACGCATACTGTTGATCTTCTGTGTTTGTAGTGGTCGATACGCGAGATAACGAGAGAACTGATACGCGAGTAATCCTTCGCGAGAAAGTCCGACGAGGAATTTCGCGTGGCCGGTGAATCATAATATGAGAAAGTTTAAAGAGAGGATATAAGAGTTAACGAGGGGGAAAAGAAGGATACGAAAGAGCTGTACAGACGTGAGAAAAATGAAAATCCAATACCTGCGAGTACTTCAGGATCTTGATGACAAGGTTCGGAGGGAAAGAATTTCAAGAGAGGCAAGTGGAACAAGAGCGACGGCTAAGAAGGATTGTACCTCCGATGTGGTACAGGGAAACCGATTCATTTTTTCTTTTAAGAGGAACGATAAGTTCGAGTAAATGGTACTATGGTTAACGTGACAGAGAAATATCACAATTTGGTGGGCTTTTAGCTTCAAATAGATCAATGTCATTCTGTGTCCAACACTAAAGAAGAAATAAGAGAAAGTAATTATTAATGTAGCAGAAAAATTTTTCAAAATTTTCCTAACATCATGTCACTATCGTATTTTGTTTAATTTGAATGAATCGTTGCTTGGCATTGATAGTGGGATAACTCGGAAAATGTTAGCTTTGAATTTTCTGCTGAAATAGACTCTATAGGTACTTACAGTGTTTATATTATGCAAAGCGACATATTTTTAACTTTATTAATTTGTAGTTTTATTCTCCACTGGAAAATAGAATGTGACGTTATCAAGTTGACAGTATTTTTTCAAGAACATTGACTTATCTCCAGTTATCTCTTGCAGATGAAAAATAGAGTGCAAAATATAGGATTGATAAGAAATTTCTTGGTGAATTCTGTGACCAGTAGAGTCAATTTAAACAACTTCTCCTACAAAATTGACATTTCTTGAGTTATGCCAGCAACAATACCAGGTACCAAAACGATCACATTCCTTCTTTCTCAAAATACGAAGAAACAGTGGTCAAACTGATACAACTCCAACCACACACATTCTACAAATACGTACGAAACGAATTAATACACCAAAGAGCAGCAATCTATTCGTAAACTAGTTCCCCAATATTTAAGTCGATTATCCCCAGCACATGGTCCAATTAAGAAGCCCGGAGAACGCGGTAACAGTCTTCAGGACGATCGATGGAGTGTAAGCGTGAAAAATCTGTCCTCGAAGTTCGCGTAGGGAGCCTGTAGACATTAGAGAAACGGGGTCGAAGGAAGACAGAAACTTTGGAGACGATCGATGCGCCAAGAGCACAAAGAATCCACCCCTAAAATTCCTCGAGGAAACATGCAGAGCGTCGATATCCACGGCGAACAGTTGCAAACGGAGTATACCAAGGTGAACAAAGAGAGAGAGAGAGAGAGAAAGTAGAACAAGAAGGAAATGACGAGCAAATAAATGAAAAAGGGAAAAAAAAAACTAAGAAGAAAAAGGGAGCGGAAAGGATCTGGAGACAAACGTTGGTCTATTGTCGTGAGTGGTTCGCCACCAGAATTTCTGAAGGAACCATCAGGACACTCGTGACGAAGAACAGGAGCCTCGAGAATAACGATGATCGCAACACAGTTAGAGAGTGATTTCGTAGGCACCCTCCAAACGGACCTCATTACCACCCGTTACAAACTCTTGGAGAACAATTCTGACACGATCGAGACCTCCTCGTCGCGAAAATAACAAGATTTCTTTCCCAGAGATCGAGCGAAAGTTCAAACGACTGTGATAAGACTATAACACACATAAATTGCCGATTAAACGAGATCTTCGCCTTTAGTCTAGCCCGAATAAAATTCCAAGAAATAGTAGATTTTTCGAATACGTTACGAAGAAAGTTCAACCGGAAAGGAAATAACGTATCGCTTCGAACTTTTGCTAATTAAAGAATCACGGCACGAAGATAAATGTTCTTAATACTGTTACGTTCTGATTTAAACACCGTTTCCTCCGACAAATACACACATTCGTAACGATTCAATTTTAGGCTAACCGGACGGAAAAATTGAATCGCCTGGATTTTCGTGAAATTACGAATTTGCATATTTTAACTAACCGTGTAATAGAGGTAATTTCTAGGAAAAGGAACAAAAGCACGGTATCGGAAGCGACGAACTTTCTACGTGAAAAAATTTATCGTGTTTTCGTAAAAGTACACTCGCCACAGGACACGGTGTGATAAATTTGCGAAATAAATTTCTGCCACGAGAAGGATAAACAAATTTTCAACGCTCGACGATTCTTACAAAACGAATGTCTCGAGCTAAATTTCGGCACCGCGAGTACTTTTTTCGAATGTTACATTATTTCAAGAAAAAAGGGGATGGAAAATACTTTCAAATATAAATTAACGGGACAACGATGCAATAGCAGGCGCTGTAGTCCGTAATTTCGAACGAGGACGAAATAAACGAGATTTACAACTGATTACATAATAACATTATGCATTTTGCGCGACAGCGCCAAGTTGAAGCTTGATAAATTTATTCGCGCACAATAACAGTCCTGTCTAATGAAAACGAACGTTTGTTGTTGCTGTAATTTTGCATCTCCTATAAATTAGCCTAACTTTTAATCACACGGGACGAATATTTCATTTGCCGTTTGACGAAAAATAACGAAAAGATTCGGATGGGCGAGAATTTTCCGGCCAGAATAAAATAATCGAGAATAGAATTGTCGAGAAAGAGGAATTCCAAACGACAAAGCGAACGAGCGAGAAATTACGCGTCTGTTTACAAATTGGAGATTTAAATTCTTATCGAGCTATTTCCCGCCGATTTTCCTCAATTTTAAACATTAGCCGTGAAATCACGTTTAACAAACTTTTAACTATTGAACACGAAATTATGTTGTAAAAAAGATATTGCAGTTTATCTCTAGTGTTTTCTGTTGCTTGAATAATAAAAATTTCATCTAGCTCAGAAATCCTCTTCGAGGTCGCGTTCTTCTATCGCTTGTTCCCCGTTTACGGGCTTAATTATAGCTTCTTCAAGCCTAACGAGTACGCAGAACTCGTATTCCTTCGATGCTTCTTCTTTCTTCAGGTTCTCCTGTTTTTTTCTTTTCCTTTTATTTTCTTTTCTTTTTACGAGCTAGCAGTTCCTCGATCTCAACAAGGCTCCAAGCAAAGGAGACGTAAAAGCAGGCGGCCGTGAAGGAAAAACCGCGCTGGAAATAAAACGTTGTCCTGGCAGGATAAGCTGCGAGAAGAATCGCCTCTAAAGTAGAAATCCCTGGACATGGCAATAAATCCGACTGAAACGCTCAAAATTTGTCCCCTACGTAGCGCGATTCCTTTTTTTTTCCAGAGCTACTCGCGAGAGTTCGCCGTTTTATGCCTTAAATTACATTTAATACGGTCGATACTCTGTTATATTTTTCTGGGAAACTTCGTACAGTGGCAGCTGTCTAGCGCTGTTCTTTTCATCTCGAAAAAGGAACACGGCTTCGCCCGTACCGTGCATTTCTGTTTTAATTGTTCAATATCGCGACGGTGTGATCGCAGACGTGCTTTAAATTAACGAGTAAGAAAAATTCTGTTCGCCTGTAGAACATTTCGTTGAAACGTTGCAATTGTGTGTCTTAGAAACTTCATTTAAATTCTGAGAATAGAACAGGTGGACGTTGATGAATTAAGGATATATTGTAAAATTAGCGTTTCTTCTGTGACTGGGATTGGGATAAATAAATTGGATTGTTTGTAGAACCCTACAAGAAGATTCTGAATTTTTTGGAGAGGTGAAAGAGATGCGAATATTTTAAAATATTCTGAAAAATGAAAAATTAATAAGAGATTTTAGCTAAGCCAGAATTTATGCAAAAAGGAAACAGTACCTACGCAAAACTCTAGCGAAAGAAGGGCAGCAAATGCAGCGAAGGCGATATTTTCTAATCTTTCCAAATTCACCAGGTGCAAAATCTAAATTCGCAAATTAACGTTTGAATTGTTAAAATCCACTGAATACTAATTTAAAGGGAGATGTAAAGAAAATATTTACTATTCATCAAGTGCAAAATGCAAATTCAAAAATTAACCCTTTGTACTCACGGGGCGACATAGGTAATTTGCATCGCTACTCAAAGTTAAGAGATTGTAACCACAGGTAAAGTTTCTTGAAATATAAAATTCACGTTTTATTTTTATTTTCGACAAAATTTCTACTGTTCATCCATCGCTACTCAAAGTTAGGAAATTGTTTCTATAACCATATCACGGAGAACTTCAAAATATAAAATTCACAAAATTAACGAAATTTCTGCTGTTCACAAGTTTCGTCGCAAAAGTGTACCAAACTTGCAGGTCGATCGCACAAAGGGTTAACATTCGAACAATTCCTCCCCTTTTCCACAATCCTAATTTTTAATATCAGTCACTTAGAACAGCTTCCTTTCCCCCCCAGCAAGCATCTTCGGCAAACCTTTGTTGATCTCCTCTCCACCCCCCTCGTTTCGATTCATCGAAGTTGGAATGGAATTTCATTTCCCCCGAAAACTCCATCAAACGAAATTTCCGTCTACAATAACCACAAAGAGCCGTTTCTACGGAGTGAAAAACTCTCGTTCGATGAACACATCCCCCGTTGGATCCGGTCGATTTACCGAGAGCAACCAGAGGGTGAACCGAGCACCGGGCGGGGGAGAGAAAAATTGTTTA
>NW_017100941.1:128121-131301 GCF_001263275.1 Habropoda laboriosa
TCGTGGCGGTATTTCGAGTCCCCGTGGCCTCGGATTTACATCGTACCCGTGAGAGATCCCACGGTCCCTCAAGCTCGCGGAGAAGTCGTAAAGCGTCACGATGCTCTATCTTCCTATCTATTAGGCTCTCTCCTCTCTTCACCTCGTAACCCATCTCGTTCGATTTCCCTCGCGTTACGATTATACGGCCCGAGACGTATATCGTGATTCGATTCCGAGATATAGAGAAGTTGCTCCAAGTATAATGCCCCCCGTTTTTACGAGGAATAATTTGCGAACATCTGTGACCGAAGGTTACTTCTCCAAGTATTCCGTATGGAAGATGTGGAATTCTTTTGTTACGGGAACTGTGTGATTGTTGGATTGATAGTTTGCCAAACGTTGATCTGTTTACGTTAGTCTGGTTATGTAGGGAATGTGGAATCTCAAGATGTAGCAGGTTAATCTGAGTAATTTCGCATTGAACTTCATTGGCTTCGGTCAATTGCTAAGTTAAATGTTGGTCTGGGATAAATTTGCGCGTTTTACGGATCGTGTTTAATTAAGATGTAGGTATTTGGTGCAGAAATTAACTTACTTATATTATGTAAGTATATTATATTAACTTAAACTGTATTTTGTTAAATTTTTTAACACCATGTTATTGTACATCAGAAACCATTAACCTCGCCCATTAACAATTTTTTCGTATGTCTTTCCGTTTTCGAGATAGCCGTTTCGAGCCAAAACTTCAAGGGGTGGTTTCACCCCTTAAACTCGAGTTACCGCAGCTAAAAAAAAATACGTGTCGATTATTTTTGGCTGCTTTATAAGTGTACAAAGTTTCATCAAAATCGAAGCCCTGTTAGTTCGATGTTCGTTTATAGAAAATTGTATCGAAATAATCTCCATTGCTTTTCCTTTGAAAATATGAGGAATTTCTTTTGTGAAAAAACGTGGTGGTTTTGAGTCGATAAAGTTGTCGAGAATTTGCGGAAATTCGTTACCTTTTCCTGTAAACTTCAAACACGATTGTAACGTTCGAAATAATCTCCATTATTTTGCATGACCATTTTTCCAATTATCGCGCTAGAGAGGAATTTCCTCTCTGAAAAAATATGGTGGTTTTGAGTCGATAAAGTCGAGTCTTTGTTAAAAAAAGAGATGAATTAATTTTTACGCCTAATATTCGTGCAACGCAGGAATTATCTCGTGAATATACTATCAATGGCAATAAACTGAAAAATAGTAAATAACACGTTGTATCTGAAATAATGCAGACCAAATAATCTACCCACATAAGTTAACTAATCTAATAGGCGAATAAAATTGAAATTCCTATAAAGTTATCAAGATAGCAACTGGATAAATGTTTAAAATAATCCTAACAAATGAAACTTTATTTCTCTGCTGTGAAATTTATCGCACATATAGCGCTACTTTTTTTTTCCAGAAAGTATTTCATCGCGAACAGTAAACTCTTGAAAAATCTAAACTTCAAAAATTTCCATTTATTTTTCCTGCAAGAAGCACTCTGTTCCCGGTCCGTGGCACGATTTTCCATGATGCTCAGCAACCGTCGAGCACCTCGAGCCCATATTTCGTGGCTCGTTTGATTTCCCAGCCCCCGTGCTCGTCGTGGAACGACGCGATAAATCTCCATGAGCCGGACGGATGTCCATTGTCGCGGCGATCGTGACGAGATTTTGGCGTCGACGCCGATATTTCGGCCAGACGCGGTCCCTACATTGTTTGCCACGCCGTCTACTAATTATTAAAGTGATAACACTGATGCAGCGCGGTCTGTTGTCCTCTATTGGCCGTTTCGAGCGACCCCGTTCTTTGATTGCAAGAAGATCGAGTGGTTTGATCGTTCGATAGAGAGAATTTTTCCGCGAGAGTCTATTGCTTGTTCAAATTTCTCTTCAATCTGCAAGATCGATCAAATGTACAGATATAAACAAACGGATTCTAACAACAGTGAGTGGATTTAGGACAAAATTTTTACAGTTTCAGGTCGAAATTGTAAGGAAATATTTGCCTGCTTTCTCATTTTTCATTCTTTTAAATAAATTTGTTGAAATAACGATAGACAAAAAAATATTTTATAGATAGCTTCAGGGAGAACTTTAGTTGCAACAGAAATTTGAATATTTAATCTGCAAATATTTCTTTGATAAATTATTTAACAGTAAATTCCATAAATTTGAATAGACAGCTTTAAAGAGAATCTTAATTACAACAAAATTTGTAATATTTAATTAGCAGATATTTCTGTGCCAAGTTATTTAACAGTAAATTCTACATAAAAATATTTTGTACAAATTTTATAGACAGCTTTAAAGCTGCAACAGAAATTTAAATGTTTAATCTGCAGATTATTTAACAGTAAATTCTGCATTTAAAAAAATGGAACATTTTAAAGGACAATGTTTAAAAACAATTAAAATCCGCCTCGTCCGTTGTACTTTTGTACGCAATTTCGTTTGGCAAATACGTCTTCGTTCATTTACACACGTAACGTTACATTTTTATTTCACGACAAATTTAAACGTGCCTGCTGGCACTGTCGTATTTCCTGCTCGCGTCAGAATGACGTACTTGTCAGTGAAATCAATCTGCCGTGCAATGAATATTTCCCCATGCGTTTCCCCGGGATTTATTTATTTCCCGGCGCAACTAGAGCCCCGATCGCAAATTCCATTTCGCTCTGTAGTCACCGTAAATGTACACATAATACGCTGCGTAGATTTGCATAAGGATCTGAACAAGATTCTCCTCTTCTCCTCCTCTCTCCGCTTCCTTTACCCTCCTCCTGCTTCTTTTCGTTTTACGAGCAGCAATATTTCACCGAAAATAGGATCGCATTGTGAGATTCGAGTTTATACGATCGGGTGTATTAGTCCAACTCTTTCGAGGAGGACGGGGAATAGTATTTACAATCGATTCGAGTCTACGCACAATTTTCTCGTATTATATATACGAGACAACATGGGAAGGAAAGTTTTATGTCGTACGTCGTAGATCGCAGAATTTGACATAGCAAATATTGCACAGTCTTCTTTGTTAATATTCTAATATTCTATTCTAAGCCTATTTTTATATGTGATAATTTCATTTCTTCAATGCCCTAATATCTAATATTCTATTCTGAGCCTAAATTTATATGTAGTAATTTAATTTCTTTAGTGCCTCAATACC